>NC_091160.1:13309251-13505937 GCF_040958095.1 Procambarus clarkii
TAGTTAATTCTAATGAAAACACATTGATTTTTATCATTTGTATTCGAAGCAACATATTTATACGTCTTTTCTAGGGTCTAAAAAATACGAAACGTCGCTCTATGATTCGAAGTTAAAATCCTCAAATTTGGTATAATAATGACTTTTTCACGTTTTTCATGTAGTTTGATATTACGTATATATATTCATTTTTACCAATATTTCGATACTATTTCATGTAGTATCACGATATGTGCTTTGGCCTTCATATCTCAGATTTTCGCATAAAATTGCATTTTAAGCAAGTTTTCTTGCATTTTGTTTCGTACTAAAAATCATCGAATTCAGCAATATTTTGACGTTTATCATCCCCTTTTCCTTTATGTGATATAAACAAAATATCATCGAATTAGGCAATATTTTGCTGTTTTTCCACGTTTTTGTGAACTTTCAGTTTATTGCTCTTAATTCATTAAAATACGATAAAAATTATGCAAACACATAATTGATTAGAAATTAACCTTAACACTTAATTTTCAATCAACTATTTGTTTCTCGTTAAAATACTGAGTAAGATATTGGAAAGGGGAGAAGATCTGTTTTTATTGCATATATCGACGTTTCAGCCGGATTAGAGCGGTTTTACGTCGGTTTTACGGATTTACGGTTTTACGGATTACCGATCTTCCATCGGTAATATAAACGGAAAATCAGGAACATTTTAGTTAATTCTAATGAAAACACATTGATTTTTTATCATTTGTATTAAAAACAACATTGTCATATGTCTTTTCTTGGATCTAAATAATACGAAACCTCGCTCTATGATTTGAAGTTAAAATCCTCAAATATGGTAATATAGTGACTTTTTCACGTTATTCATGTAGTTTGATTTTCCATATATATATTCGTTTTTACCAATATTTCGATACTACTTCAAGTTTTCTCACGATATGTGATTTGGCCTTCAAATCTCAGAATTTTAAAATTTTGCATTTTTAAGCAAGTTTTCTTGCATTTTGTTTCGTACTAAAAATCATCGAATTTAGCAATATTTTGACGTTTATCATATTCTTTTCCTTTATGTGATATAAACAAAATATCGAATTAGGCAATATTTTGCCGTTTTTCCACGTTTTTGTGAACTTTCAGTTTATTGCTCTTAATTCATTAAATATACGATAAAAATTATGCAAACACATAATTGATCAGAAAATAACCTTAAATACTTCATTTTCAATCATCTATTTGTTTCTCGTTAAAATACTGAGTAAGATATTGGAAAGGGGAGAAGATCTGTTTTTATTGCATATATCGACGTTTCAGCCGGATTAGAGCGGTTTTACCTGTACATCTTCCATCGGTAATATAAACGGAAAATCAGGAACATTTTAGTTAATTCTAATGAACACACATTGATTTTTTTCATTTGTATTTCAAACAACATTGTCATATGTCTTTTCTTGGATCTAAATAATACGAAACCTCGCTCTATGATTTGAAGTTAAAATCCTCAAATATGGTAATATAGTGACTTTTTTCTCGTTATTCATGTAGTTTGATTTTACGTATATATATTCGTTTTTACCAATATTTCGATACTACTTCATGTTTTCTCACGATATGTGATTTGGCCTTCAAATCTCAGAATTTTCAAATTTTGCATTTTTAAGCAAGTTTTCTTGCATTTTCTTTTGAACTAAAAATCATCGAATTTAGCAATATTTTGACATTTATCATCCCCTTTTCCTTTATGTGATTTAAACAAAATATCATCGAATTAGGCAATATTTTGCCGTTTTTCCACGTTTTTGTGAATTTTCAGTTTATTGGTATTAATTCATTAAATATACGATAAAAATTATGCAAACACATAATTGATCAGAAAATAACCTTAAATACTTCATTTTCAATCATCTATTTGTTTCTCGTTAAAATACTGAGTAAAATATTGAAAAGGGGAGATGTTCTGTTTTTATTGCATATATCGACGCTTCAGCCGGATTAGAGCCGTTTTACATGTACATCTTCCATCGGTAATATAAACGGAAAATCAGGAACATTTTAGTTAATTCTAATGAAAACACATTGATTTTTATCATTTGTATTGGAAGCAACATCTTTATACGTCTTTTCTAGGGTCTAAAAAATACGAAACGTCGCTCTATGATTCGTAGTTAAAATCCTCAAATTTGGTATAATAATGACTTTTTTCACGTTTTTCATGTAGTTTGATATTACGTATATATATTCATTTTTACCAATATTTCGATACTATTTCATGTAGTATCACGATATATGCTTTGGCCTTCATATCTCAGATTTTCGCATAAAATTGCATTTTAAGCAAGTTTTCTTGCATTTTGTTTCGTACTAAAAATCATCGAATTCAGCAATATTTTGACGTTTATCATCCCCTTTTCCTTTATGTGATATAAACAAAATATCATCGAATTAGGCAATATTTTGCTGTTTTTCCACGTTTTTGTGAACTTTCAGTTTATTGCTCTTAATTCATTAAAAATACGATAAAAATTGTGCAAACACATAATTGATTAGAAATTAACCTTAAACACTTAATTTTCAATCAACTATTTGTTTCTCGTTAAAATACTGAGTAAGATATTGGAAAGGGGAGAAGATCTGTTTTTATTGCATATATCGACGTTTCAGCCGGATTAGAGCGGTTTTACCTGTACATCTTCCATCGGTAATATAAACGGAAAATCAGGAACATTTTAGTTAATTCTAATGAACACACATTGATTTTTTTCATTTGTATTTCAAACAACATTGTCATATGTCTTTTCTTGGATCTAAATAATACGAAACCTCGCTCTATGATTTGAAGTTAAAATCCTCAAATATGGTAATATAGTGACTTTTTTCTCGTTATTCATGTAGTTTGATTTTACGTATATATATTCGTTTTTACCAATATTTCGATACTACTTCATGTTTTCTCACGATATGTGATTTGGCCTTCAAATCTCAGAATTTTCAAATTTTGCATTTTTAAGCAAGTTTTCTTGCATTTTCTTTTGAACTAAAATCATCGAATTTAGCAATATTTTGACATTTATCATCCCCTTTTCCTTTATGTGATTTAAACAAAATATCATCGAATTAGGCAATATTTTGCCGTTTTTCCACGTTTTTGTGAATTTTCAGTTTATTGGTATTAATTCATTAAATATACGATAAAAATTATGCAAACACATAATTGATCAGAAAATAACCTTAAATACTTCATTTTCAATCATCTATTTGTTTCTCGTTAAAATACTGAGTAAAATATTGAAAAGGGGAGATGTTCTGTTTTTATTGCATATATCGACGCTTCAGCCGGATTAGAGCCGTTTTACGTGTACATCTTCCATCGGTAATATAAACGGAAAATCAGGAACATTTTAGTTAATTCTAATGAAAACACATTGATTTTTATCATTTGTATTGGAAGCAACATCTTTATACGTCTTTTCTAGGGTCTAAAAAATACGAAACGTCGCTCTATGATTCGAAGTTAAAATCCTCAAATTTGGTATAATAATGACTTTTTTCACGTTTTTCATGTAGTTTGATATTACGTATATATATTCATTTTTACCAATATTTCGATACTATTTCATGTAGTATCACGATATATGCTTTGGCCTTCATATCTCAGATTTTCGCATAAAATTGCATTTTAAGCAAGTTTTCTTGCATTTTGTTTCGTACTAAAAATCATCGAATTCAGCAATATTTTGACGTTTATCATCCCCTTTTCCTTTATGTGATATAAACAAAATATCATCGAATTAGGCAATATTTTGCTGTTTTTCCACGATTTTGTGAACTTTCAGTTTATTGCTCTTAATTCATTAAAAATACGATAAAAATTGTGCAAACACATAATTGATTAGAAATTAACCTTAAACACTTAATTTTCAATCAACTATTTGTTTCTCGTTAAAATACTGAGTAAGATATTGGAAAGGGGAGAAGATCTGTTTTTATTGCATATATCGACGTTTCAGCCGGATTAGAGCGGTTTTACCTGTACATCTTCCATCGGTAATATAAACGGAAAATCAGGAACATTTTAGTTAATTCTAATGAACACACATTGATTTTTTTCATTTGTATTTCAAACAACATTGTCATATGTCTTTTCTTGGATCTTAATAATACGAAACCTCGCTCTATGATTTGAAGTTAAAATCCTCAAATATGGTAATATAGTGACTTTTTTCTCGTTATTCATGTAGTTTGATTTTACGTATATATATTCGTTTTTACCAATATTTCGATACTACTTCATGTTTTCTCACGATATGTGATTTGGCCTTCAAATCTCAGAATTTTCAAATTTTGCATTTTTAAGCAAGTTTTCTTGCATTTTCTTTTGAACTAAAAATCATCGAATTTAGCAATATTTTGACATTTATCATCCCCTTTTCCTTTATGTGATTTAAACAAAATATCATCGAATTAGGCAATATTTTGCCGTTTTTCCACGTTTTTTGTGAATTTTCAGTTTATTGGTATTATTTCATTAAATATACGATAAAAATTATGCAAACACATAATTGATCAGAAAATAACCTTAAATACTTCATTTTCAATCATCTATTTGTTTCTCGTTAAAATACTGAGTAAAATATTGAAAAGGGGAGATGTTCTGTTTTTATTGCATATATCGACGCTTCAGCCGGATTAGAGCCGTTTTACGTGTACATCTTCCATCGGTAATATAAACGGAAAATCAGGAACATTTTAGTTAATTCTAATGAAAACACATTGATTTTTATCATTTGTTTTGGAAGCAACATCTTTATACGTCTTTTCTAGGGTCTAAAAAATACGAAACGTCGCTCTATGATTCGAAGTTAAAATCCTCAAATTTGGTATAATAATGACTTTTTTCACGTTTTTCATGTAGTTTGATATTACGTATATATATTCATTTTTACCAATATTTCGATACTATTTCATGTAGTATCACGATATGTGCTTTGGCCTTCATATCTCAGATTTTCGCATAAAATTGCATTTTAAGCAAGTTTTCTTGCATTTTGTTTCGTACTAAAAATCATCGAATTCAGCAATATTTTGACGTTTATCATCCCCTTTTCCTTTATGTGATATAAACAAAATATCATCGAATTAGGCAATATTTTGCAGTTTCTCCACGTTTTTGTGAACTTTCAGTTTATTGCTCATAATTCATTAAAAATACGATAAAAATTATGCAAACACATAATTGATTAAAAATTAACCTTAAACACTTAATTTTCAATCAACTATTTGTTTCTCGTTAAAGTACTGAGTAAGATATTGGAAAGGGGAGAAGTTCTCTTTTTATTGCATATATCGACGTTTCAGCCGGATTAGAGCGGTTTTACGTGTACATCTTCCATCGGTAATATAAACGGAAAATCAGGAACATTTTAGTTAATTCTAATGAAAACACATTGATTTTTTTATCATTTGTATTAAAAACAACATTGTCATATGTCTTTTCTTGGATCTAAATAATACGAAACCTCGCTCTATGATTTGAAGTTAAAATCCTCAAATATGGTAATATAGTGACTTTTTTCACGTTATTCATGTAGTTTGATTTTCCATATATATATTCGTTTTTACCAATATTTCGATACTACTTCAAGTTTTCTCACGATATGTGATTTGGCCTCCAAATCTCAGAATTTTCAAATTTTGCATTTTTCAGCAAGTTTTCTTGCATTTTGTTTCGTACTAAAAATCATCGAATTTAGCAATATTTTGACGTTTATCATATTCTTTTCCTTTATGTGATATAAACAAAATATCGAATTAGGCAATATTTTGCCGTTTTTCCACGTTTTTGTGAACTTTCAGTTTATTGCTCTTAATTCATTAAATATACGATAAAAATTATGCAAACACATAATTGATCAGAAAATAACCTTAAATACTTCATTTTCAATCATCTATTTGTTTCTCGTTAAAATACTGAGTAAAATATTGAAAAGGGGAGATGTTCTGTTTTTATTGCATATATCGACGCTTCAGCCGGATTAGAGCCGTTTTACGTGTACATCTTCCATCGGTAATATAAACGGAAAATCAGGAACATTTTAGTTAATTCTAATGAAAACACATTGATTTTTATCATTTGTATTGGAAGCAACATCTTTATACGTCTTTTCTAGGGTCTAAAAAATACGAAACGTCGCTCTATGATTCGAAGTTAAAATCCTCAAATTTGGTATAATAATGACTTTTTTCACGTTTTTCATGTAGTTTGATATTACGTATATATATTCATTTTTACCAATATTTCGATACTATTTCATGTAGTATCACGATATATGCTTTGGCCTTCATATCTCAGATTTTCGCATAAAATTGCATTTTAAGCAAGTTTTCTTGCATTTTGTTTCGTACTAAAAATCATCGAATTCAGCAATATTTTGACGTTTATCATCCCCTTTTCCTTTATGTGATATAAACAAAATATCATCGAATTAGGCAATATTTTGCTGTTTTTCCACGTTTTTGTGAACTTTCAGTTTATTGCTCTTAATTCATTAAAAATACGATAAAAATTGTGCAAACACATAATTGATTAGAAATTAACCTTAAACACTTAATTTTCAATCAACTATTTGTTTCTCGTTAAAATACTGAGAAAGATATTGGAAAGGGGAGAAGATCTGTTTTTATTGCATATATCGACGTTTCAGCCGGATTAGAGCGGTTTTACCTGTACATCTTCCATCGGTAATATAAACGGAAAATCAGGAACATTTTAGTTAATTCTAATGAACACACATTGATTTTTTTCATTTGTATTTCAAACAACATTGTCATATGTCTTTTCTTGGATCTAAATAATACGAAACCTCGCTCTATGATTTGAAGTTAAAATCCTCAAATATGGTAATATAGTGACTTTTTTCTCGTTATTCATGTAGTTTGATTTTACGTATATATATTCGTTTTTACCAATATTTCGATACTACTTCATGTTTTCTCACGATATGTGATTTGGCCTTCAAATCTCAGAATTTTCAAATTTTGCATTTTTAAGCAAGTTTTCTTGCATTTTCTTTTGAACTAAAAATCATCGAATTTAGCAATATTTTGACATTTATCATCCCCTTTTCCTTTATGTGATTTAAACAAAATATCATCGAATTAGGCAATATTTTGCCGTTTTTCCACGTTTTTGTGAATTTTCAGTTTATTGGTATTATTTCATTAAATATACGATAAAAATTATGCAAACACATAATTGATCAGAAAATAACCTTAAATACTTCATTTTCAATCATCTATTTGTTTCTCGTTAAAATACTGAGTAAAATATTGAAAAGGGGAGATGTTCTGTTTTTATTGCATATATCGACGCTTCAGCCGGATTAGAGCCGTTTTACGTGTACATCTTCCATCGGTAATATAAACGGAAAATCAGGAACATTTTAGTTAATTCTAATGAAAACACATTGATTTTTATCATTTGTTTTGGAAGCAACATCTTTATACGTCTTTTCTAGGGTCTAAAAAATACGAAACGTCGCTCTATGATTCGAAGTTAAAATCCTCAAATTTGGTATAATAATGACTTTTTTCACGTTTTTCATGTAGTTTGATATTACGTATATATATTCATTTTTACCAATATTTCGATACTATTTCATGTAGTATCACGATATGTGCTTTGGCCTTCATATCTCAGATTTTCGCATAAAATTGCATTTTAAGCAAGTTTTCTTGCATTTTGTTTCGTACTAAAAATCATCGAATTCAGCAATATTTTGACGTTTATCATCCCCTTTTCCTTTATGTGATATAAACAAAATATCATCGAATTAGGCAATATTTTGCAGTTTTTCCACGTTTTTGTGAACTTTCAGTTTATTGCTCATAATTCATTAAAAATACGATAAAAATTATGCAAACACATAATTGATTAAAAATTAACCTTAAACACTTAATTTTCAATCAACTATTTGTTTCTCGTTAAAGTACTGAGTAAGATATTGGAAAGGGGAGAAGTTCTCTTTTTATTGCATATATCGACGTTTCAGCCGGATTAGAGCGGTTTTACGTGTACATCTTCCATCGGTAATATAAACGGAAAATCAGGAACATTTTAGTTAATTCTAATGAAAACACATTGATTTTTTTATCATTTGTATTAAAAACAACATTGTCATATGTCTTTTCTTGGATCTAAATAATACGAAACCTCGCTCTATGATTTGAAGTTAAAATCCTCAAATATGGTAATATAGTGACTTTTTTCACGTTATTCATGTAGTTTGATTTTCCATATATATATTCGTTTTTACCAATATTTCGATACTACTTCAAGTTTTCTCACGATATGTGATTTGGCCTCCAAATCTCAGAATTTTCAAATTTTGCATTTTTCAGCAAGTTTTCTTGCATTTTGTTTCGTACTAAAAATCATCGAATTTAGCAATATTTTGACGTTTATCATATTCTTTTCCTTTATGTGATATAAACAAAATATCGAATTAGGCAATATTTTGCCGTTTTTCCACGTTTTTGTGAACTTTCAGTTTATTGCTCTTAATTCATTAAATATACGATAAAAATTATGCAAACACATAATTGATCAGAAAATAACCTTAAATACTTCATTTTCAATCATCTATTTGTTTCTCGTTAAAATACTGAGTATGATATTGAAAAGGGGAGAAGTTCTGTTTTTATTGCATATATCGACGTTTCAGCCGGATTAGAGCCGTTTTACGTGTACATCTTCCATCGGTAATATAAACGGAAAATCAGGAACATTTTAGTTAATTCTAATGAAAACACATTGATTTTTATCATGTGTATTGGAAGCAACATCTTTATACGTCTTTTCTAGGGTCTAAAAAATACGAAACGGTGCTCTATGATTCGAAGTTAAAATCCTCAAATTTGGTATAATAATGACTTTTTTCACGTTTTTCATGTAGTTTGATATTACGTATATATATTCATTTTTACCAATATTTCGATACTATTTCAAGTAGTATCACGATATGTGCTTTGGCCTTCAAATCTCAGATTTTCGCATAAAATTGCATTTTAAGCAAGTTTTCTTGCATTTTGTTTCGTACTAAAAATCATCGAATTCAGCAATATTTTGACGTTTATCATCCCCTTTTCCTTTATGTGATATAAACAAAATATCATCGAATTAGGCAATATTTTGCTGTTTTTCCACGTTTTTGTGAACTTTCAGTTTAATGCTCTTAATTCATTAAAAATAAGATAAAAATTATGCAAACACATAATTGATTAGAAATTAACCTTAAACACTTAATTTTCAATCAACTATTTGTTTCTCGTTAAAATACTGAGTAAGATATTGGAAAGGGGAGAAGTTCTGTTTTTATTGCATATATCGACGTTTCAGCCGGATTAGAGCGGTTTTACGTGTACATCTTCCATCGGTAATGTAAACGGAAAATCAGGAACATTTTAGTTAATTCTAATGAACACACATTGATTTTTATCATTTGTATTTCAAACAACATTGTCATATGTCTTTTCTTGGATCTAAATAATACGAAACCTCGCTCTATGATTTGAAGTTAAAATCCTCAAATATGGTAATATAGTGACTTTTTTCTCGTTATTCATGTAGTTTGATTTTACGTATATATATTCGTTTTTACCAATATTTCGATACTACTTCATGTTTTCTCACGATATGTGATTTGGCCTTCAAATCTCAGAATTTTCAAATTTTGCATTTTAAGCAAGTTTTTTTGCATTTTCTTTTGAACTAAAAATCATCGAATTTAGCAATATTTTGACATTTATCATCCCCTTTTCCTTTATGTGATTTAAACAAAATATCATCGAATTAGGCAATATTTTGCCGTTTTTCCACGTTTTTGTGAATTTTCAGTTTATTGGTATTAATTCATTAAATATACGATAAAAATTATGCAAACACATAATTGATCAGAAAATAACCTTAAATACTTCATTTTCAATCATCTATTTGTTTCTCGTTAAAATACTGAGTAAAATATTGAAAAGGGGAGAAGTTCTGTTTTTATTGCATATATCGACGTTTCAGCCGGATTAGAGCCGTTTTACGTGTACATCTTCCATCGGTAATATAAACGGAAAATCAGGAATATTTTAGTTAATTCTAATGAAAACACATTGATTTTTATCATTTGTATTGGAAGCAACATCTTTATACGTCTTTTCTAGGGTCTAAAAAATACGAAACGTCGCTCTATTATTCGAAGTTAAAATCCTCAAATTTAGTATAATAATGACTTTTTTCACCTTTTTCATGTAGTTTGATATTACGTATATATATTCATTTTTACCAATATTTCGATACTATTTCATGTAGTATCACGATATGTGCTTTGGCCTTCATATCTCAGATTTTCGCATAAAATTGCATTTTAAGCAAGTTTTCTTGCATTTTGTTTCGTACTAAAAATCATCGAATTCAGCAATATTTTGACGTTTATCATCCCCTTTTCCTTTATGTGATATAAACAAAATATCATCGAATTAGGCAATATTTTGCTGTTTTTCCACGTTTTTGTAAACTTTCAGTTTATTGCTCTTAATTCATTTAAAATACGATAAAAATTGTGCAAACACATAATTGATTAGAAATTAACCTTAAACACTTAATTTTCAATCAACTATTTGTTTCTCGTTAAAATACTGAGTAAGATATTGGAAAGGGGAGAAGTTCTATTTTTATTGCATATATCGACGTTTCAGCCGGATTAGAGCGGTTTTACCTGTACATCTTCCATCGGTAATATAAACGGAAAATCAGGAACATTTTAGTTAATTCTAATGAAAACACATTGATTTTTATCATTTGTGTTTCAAACAACATTGTCATATGTCTTTTCTTGGATCTAAATAATACGAAACCTCGCTCTATGATTTGAAGTTAAAATCCTCAAATATGGTAATATAGTGACTTTTTTCACGTTATTCATGTAGTTTGATTTTACGTATATATATTCGTTTTTACCAATATTTCGATACTACTTCAAGTTTTCTCACGATATGTGATTTGGCCTTCAAATCTCAGAATTTTCAAATTTTGCATTTTTAAGCAAGTTTTCTTGCATTTTTTTTTGTACTAAAAATCATCGAATTTAGCAATATTTTGACATTTATCATCCCCTTTTCCTTTATGTGATTTAAACAAAATATCATCGAATTAGGCAATATTTTGCCGTTTTTCCACGTTTTTGTGAATTTTCAGTTTATTGGTATTAATTCATTAAATATACGATAAAAATTATGCAAACACATAATTGATCAGAAAATAACCTTAAATACTTCATTTTCAATCATCTATTTGTTTCTCGTTAAAATACTGAGTAAAATATTGAAAAGGGGAGAAGTTCTGTTTTTATTGCATATATCGACGTTTCAGCCGGATTAGAGCCGTTTTACGTGTACATCTTCCATCGGTAATATAAACGGAAAATCAGGAACATTTTAGTTAATTCTAATGAAAACACATTGATTTTTATCATGTGTATTGGAAGCAACATCTTTATACGTCTTTTCTAGGGTCTAAAAAATACGAAACGGTGCTCTATGATTCGAAGTTAAAATCCTCAAATTTGGTATAATAATGACTTTTTTCACGTTTTTCATGTAGTTTGATGTTACGTATATATATTCATTTTTACCAATATTTCGATACTATTTCATGTAGTATCACGATATGTGCTTTGGCCTTCAAATCTCAGATTTTCGCATAAAATTGCATTTTAAGCAAGTTTTCTTGCATTTTGTTTCGTACTAAAAATCATCGAATTCAGCAATATTTTGACGTTTATCATCCCCTTTTCCTTTATGTGATATAAACAAAATATCATCGAATTAGGCAATATTTTGCTGTTTTTCCACGTTTTTGTGAACTTTCAGTTTAATGCTCTTAATTCATTAAAAATAAGATAAAAATTATGCAAACACATAATTGATTAGAAATTAACCTTAAACACTTAATTTTCAATCAACTATTTGTTTCTCGTTAAAATACTGAGTAAGATATTGGAAAGGGGAGAAGTCCTGTTTTTATTGCATATATCGACGTTTCAGCCGGATTAGAGCGGTTTTACGTGTACATCTTCCATCGGTAATATAAACGGAAAATCAGGAACATTTTAGTTAATTCTAATGAACACACATTGATTTTTATCATTTGTATTTCAAACAACATTGTCATATGTCTTTTCTTGGATCTAAATAATACGAAACCTCGCTCTATGATTTGAAGTTAAAATCCTCAAATATGGTAATATAGTGACTTTTTTCACGTTATTCATGTAGTTTGATTTTACGTATATATATTCGTTTTTACCAATATTTCGATACTACTTCAAGTTTTCTCACGATATGTGATTTGGCCTTCAAATCTCAGAATTTTCAAATTTTGCATTTTTAAGCAAGTTTTCTTGCATTTTTTTTTGTACTAAAAATCATCGAATTTAGCAATATTTTGACATTTATCATCCCCTTTTCCTTTATGTGATTTAAACAAAATATCATCGAATTAGGCAATATTTTGCCGTTTTTCCACGTTTTTGTGAATTTTCAGTTTATTGGTATTAATTCATTAAATATACGATAAAAATTATGCAAACACATAATTGATCAGAAAATAACCTTAAATACTTCATTTTCAATCATCTATTTGTTTCTCGTTAAAATACTGAGTAAAATATTGAAAAGGGGAGAAGTTCTGTTTTTATTGCATATATCGACGTTTCAGCCGGATTAGAGCCGTTTTACGTGTACATCTTCCATCGGTAATATAAACGGAAAATCAGGAACATTTTAGTTAATTCTAATGAAAACACATTGATTTTTATCATGTGTATTGGAAGCAACATCTTTATACGTCTTTTCTAGGGTCTAAAAAATACGAAACGGTGCTCTATGATTCGAAGTTAAAATCCTCAAATTTGTTAATAATAATGACTTTTTTCACGTTTTTCATGTAGTTTGATATTACGTATATATATTCATTTTTACCAATATTTCGATACTATTTCATGTAGTATCACGATATGTGCTTTGGCCTTCAAATCTCAGATTTTCGCATAAAATTGCATTTTAAGCAAGTTTTCTTGCATTTTGTTTCGTACTAAAAATCATCGAATTCAGCAATATTTTGACGTTTATCATCCCCTTTTCCTTTATGTGATATAAACAAAATATCATCGAATTAGGCAATATTTTGCTGTTTTTCCACGTTTTTGTGAACTTTCAGTTTAATGCTCTTAATTCATTAAAAATAAGATAAAAATTATGCAAACACATAATTGATTAGAAATTAACCTTAAACACTTAATTTTCAATCAACTATTTGTTTCTCGTTAAAATACTGAGTAAGATATTGGAAAGGGGAGAAGTTCTGTTTTTATTGCATATATCGACGTTTCAGCCGGATTAGAGCGGTTTTACGTGTACATCTTCCATCGGTAATATAAACGGAAAATCAGGAACATTTTAGTTAATTCTAATGAACACACATTGATTTTTATCATTTGTATTTCAAACAACATTGTCATATGTCTTTTCTTGGATCTAAATAATACGAAACCTCGCTCTATGATTTGAAGTTAAAATCCTCAAATATGGTAATATAGTGACTTTTTTCTCGTTATTCATGTAGTTTGATTTTACGTATATATATTCGTTTTTACCAATATTTCGATACTACTTCATGTTTTCTCACGATATGTGATTTGGCCTTCAAATCTCAGAATTTTCAAATTTTGCATTTTTAAGCAAGTTTTTTTGCATTTTCTTTTGAACTAAAAATCATCGAATTTAGCAATATTTTGACATTTATCATCCCCTTTTCCTTTATGTGATTTAAACAAAATATCATCGAATTAGGCAATATTTTGCCGTTTTTCCACGTTTTTGTGAATTTTCAGTTTACTGGTATTAATTCATTAAATATACGATAAAAATTATGCAAACACATAATTGATCAGAAAATAACCTTAAATACTTCATTTTCAATCATCTATTTGTTTCTCGTTAAAATACTGAGTAAAATATTGGAAAGGGGAGAAGTTCTGTTTTTATTGCATATATCGACGTTTCAGCCGGATTAGAGCCGTTTTACGTGTACATCTTCCATCGGTAATATAAACGGAAAATCAGGAATATTTTAGTTAATTCTAATGAAAACACATTTATTTTTATCATTTGTATTGGAAGCAACATCTTTATACGTCTTTTCTAGGGTCTAAAAAATACGAAACATCGCTCTATTATTCGAAGTTAAAATCCTCAAATTTGGTATAATAATGACTTTTTTCACCTTTTTCATGTAGTTTGATATTACGTATATATATTCATTTTTACCAATATTTCGAAACTATTTCATATAGTATCACGATATGTGCTTTGGCCTTCATATCTCAGATTTTCGCATAAAATTGCATTTTAAGCAAGTTTTCTTGCATTTTGTTTCGTACTAAAAATCATCGAATTCAGCAATATTTTGACGTTTATCATCCCCTTTTCCTTTATGTGATATAAACAAAATATCATCGAATTAGGCAATATTTTGCTGTTTTTCCACGTTTTTGTGAACTTTCAGTTTATTGCTCTTAATTCATTTAAAATACGATAAAAATTGTGCAAACACATAATTGATTAGAAATTAACCTTAAACACTTAATTTTCAATCAACTATTTGTTTCTCGTTAAAATACTGAGTAAGATATTGGAAAGGGGAGAAGTTCTGTTTTTATTGCATATATCGACGTTTCAGCCGGATTAGAGCGGTTTTACGTGTACATCTTCCATCGGTAATATAAACGGAAAATCAGGAACATTTTAGTTAATTCTAATGAAAACACATTGATTTTTATCATTTGTGTTTCAAACAACATTGTCATATGTCTTTTCTTGGATCTAAATAATACGAAACCTCGCTCTATGATTTGAAGTTAAAATCCTCAAATATGGTAATATAGTGACTTTTTTCACGTTATTCATGTAGTTTGATTTTACGTATATATATTCGTTTTTAACAATATTTCGATACTACTTCAAGTTTTCTCACGATATGTGATTTGGCCTTCAAATCTCAGAATTTTCAAATTTTGCATTTTTAAGCAAGTTTTCTTGCATTTTTTTTGTACTAAAAATCATCGAATTTAGCAATATTTTGACATTTATCATCCCCTTTTCCTTTATGTGATTTAAACAAAATATCATCGAATTAGGCAATATTTTGCCGTTTTTCCACGTTTTTGTGAATTTTCAGTTTATTGGTATTAATTCATTAAATATACGATAAAAATTATGCAAACACATAATTGATCAGAAAATAACCTTAAATACTTCATTTTCAATCATCTATTTGTTTCTCGTTAAAATACTGAGTAAAATATTGAAAAGGGGAGAAGTTCTGTTTTTATTGCATATATCGACGTTTCAGCCGGATTAGAGCCGTTTTACGTGTACATCTTCCATCGGTAATATAAACGGAAAATCAGGAACATTTTAGTTAATTCTAATGAAAACACATTGATTTTTATCATTTGTATTGGAAGCAACATCTTTATACGTCTTTTCTAGGGTCTAAAAAATACGAAACGTCGCTCTATGATTCGAAGTTAAAATCCTCAAATTTGGTATAATAATGACTTTTTTCACGTTTTTCATGTAGTTTGATATTACGTATATATATTCATTTTTACCAATATTTCGATACTATTTCATGTAGTATCACGATATGTGCTTTGGCCTCCATATCTCAGATTTTCGCATAAAATTGCATTTTAAGCAAGTTTTCTTGCATTTTGTTTCGTACTAAAAATCATCGAATTCAGCAATATTTTGACGTTTATCATCCCCTTTTCCTTTATGTGATATAAACAAAATATCATCGAATTAGGCAATATTTTGCTGTTTTTCCACGTTTTTGTGAACTTTCAGTTTATTGCTCCTAATTCATTTAAAATACGAAAAAAATTGTGCAAACACATAATTGATTAGAAATACCTTAAACACTTAATTTTCAATCAACTATTTGTTTCTCGTTAAAATACTGAGTAAGATATTGGAAAGGGGAGAAGTTCTGTTTTTATTGCATATATCGACGTTTCAGCCGGATTAGAGCGGTTTTACGTGTACATCTTCCATCGGTAATATAAACGGAAAATCAGGAACATTTTAGTTAATTCTAATGAAAACACATTGATTTTTATCATTTGTGTTTCAAACAACATTGTCATATGTCTTTTCTTGGATCTAAATAATACGAAACCTCGCTCTATGATTTGAAGTTAAAATCCTCAAATATGGTAATATAGTGACTTTTTTCTCGTTATTCATGTAGTTTGATTTTACGTATATATATTCGTTTTTACCAATATTTCGATACTACTTCATGTTTTCTCACGATATGTGATTTGGCCTTCAAATCTCAGAATTTTCAAATTTTGCATTTTTAAGCAAGTTTTTTTGCATTTTCTTTTGAACTAAAAATCATCGAATTTAGCAATATTTTGACATTTATCATCCCCTTTTCCTTTATGTGATTTAAACAAAATATCATCGAATTAGGCAATATTTTGCCGTTTTTCCACGTTTTTGTGAATTTTCAGTTTATTGGTATTAATTCATTAAATATACGATAAAAATTATGCAAACACATAATTGATCAGAAAATAACCTTAAATACTTCATTTTCAATCATCTATTTGTTTCTCGTTAAAATACTGAGTAAGATATTGAAAAGGGGAGAAGTTCTGTTTTTATTGCATATATCGACGTTTCAGCCGGATTAGAGCCGTTTTACGTGTACATCTTCCATCGGTAATATAAACGGAAAATCAGGAACATTTTAGTTAATTCTAATGAAAACACATTGATTTTTATCATTTGTATTGGAAGCAACATCTTTATACGTCTTTTCTAGGGTCTAAAAATACGAAACGTCGCTCTATGATTCGAAGTTAAAATCCTCAAATTTGGTATAATAATGATTTTTTTACGTTTTTCATGTAGTTTGATATTACGTATATATATTCATTTTTACCAATATTTCGATACTATTTCATGTAGTATCACGATATATGCTTTGGCCTTCATATCTCAGATTTTCGCATAAAATTGAATTTTAAGCAAGTTTTCTTGCATTTTGTTTCGTACTAAAAATCATCGAATTCAGCAATATTTTGACGTTTATCATCCCCTTTTCCTTTATGTGATATAAACAAAATATCATCGAATTAGGCAATATTTTGCTGTTTTTCCACGTTTTTGTGAACTTTCAGTTTATTGCTCTTAATTCATTAAAAATACGATAAAAATTGTGCAAACACATAATTGATTAGAAATTAACCTTAAACACTTAATTTTCAATCAACTATTTGTTTCTCGTTAAAATACTGAGTAAGATATTGGAAAGGGGAGAAGATCTGTTTTTATTGCATATATCGACGTTTCAGCCGGATTAGAGCGGTTTTACCTGTACATCTTCCATCGGTAATATAAACGGAAAATCAGGAACATTTTAGTTAATTCTAATGAACACACATTGATTTTTATCATTTGTGTTTCAAACAACATTGTCATATGTCTTTTCTTGGATCTAAATAATACGAAACCTCGCTCTATGATTTGAAGTTAAAATCCTCAAATATGGTAATATAGTGACTTTTTTCTCGTTATTCATGTAGTTTGATTTTACGTATATATATTCGTTTTTACCAATATTTCGATACTACTTCATGTTTTCTCACGATATGTGATTTGGCCTTCAAATCTCAGAATTTTCAAATTTTGCATTTTTAAGCAAGTTTTCTTGCATTTTCTTTTGAACTAAAAATCATCGAATTTAGCAATATTTTGACATTTATCATCCCCTTTTCCTTTATGTGATTTAAACAAAATATCATCGAATTAGGCAATATTTTGCCGTTTTTCCACGTTTTTGTGAATTTTCAGTTTATTGGTATTAATTCATTAAATATACGATAAAAATTATGCAAACACATAATTGATCAGAAAATAACCTTAAATACTTCACTTTCAATCATCTATTTGTTTCTCGTTAAAATACTGAGTAAAATATTGAAAAGGGGAGATGTTCTGTTTTTATTGCATATATCGACGCTTCAGCCGGATTAGAGCCGTTTTACGTGTACATCTTCCATCGGTAATATAAACGGAAAATCAGGAACATTTTAGTTAATTCTAATGAAAACACATTGATTTTTATCATTTGTATTGGAAGCAACATCTTTATACGTCTTTTCTAGGGTCTAAAAAATACGAAACGTCGCTCTATGATTCGAAGTTAAAATCCTCAAATTTGGTATAATAATGACTTTTCACGTTTTTCATGTAGTTTGATATTACGTATATATATTCATTTTTACCAATATTTCGATACTATTTCATGTAGTATCACGATATGTGCTTTGGCCTTCATATCTCAGATTTTCGCATAAAATTGCATTTTAAGCAAGTTTTCTTGCATTTTGTTTCGTACTAAAAATCATCGAATTCAGCAATATTTTGACGTTTATCATCCCCTTTTCCTTTATGTGATATAAACAAAATATCATCGAATTAGGCAATATTTTGCAGTTTTTCCACGTTTTTGTGAACTTTCAGTTTATTGCTCTTAATTCAATAAAAATACGATAAAAATTATGCAAACACATAATTGATTAAAAATTAACCTTAAACACTTAATTTTCAATCAACTATTTGTTTCTCGTTAAAGTACTGAGTAAGATATTGGAAAGGGGAGAAGTTCTCTTTTTATTGCATATATCGACGTTTCAGCCGGATTAGAGCGGTTTTACGTGTACATCTTCCATCGGTAATATAAACGGAAAATCAGGAACATTTTAGTTAATTCTAATGAAAACACATTGATTTTTTTATCATTTGTATTAAAAACAACATTGTCATATGTCTTTTCTTGGATCTAAATAATACGAAACCTCGCTCTATGATTTGAAGTTAAAATCCTCAAATATGGTAATATAGTGACTTTTTTCACGTTATTCATGTAGTTTGATTTTCCATATATATATTCGTTTTTACCAATATTTCGATACTACTTCAAGTTTTCTCACGATATGTGATTTGGCCTTCAAATCTCAGAATTTTCAAATTTTGCATTTTTCAGCAAGTTTTCTTGCATTTTGTTTCGTACTAAAAATCATCGAATTTAGCAATATTTTGACGTTTATCATATTCTTTTCCTTTATGTGATATAAACAAAATATCGAATTAGGCAATATTTTGCCGTTTTTCCACGTTTTTGTGAACTTTCAGTTTATTGCTCTTAATTCATTAAATATACGATAAAAATTATGCAAACACATAATTGATCAGAAAATAACCTTAAATACTTCATTTTCAATCATCTATTTGTTTCTCGTTAAAATACTGAGTAAGATATTGAAAAGGGGAGAAGTTCTGTTTTTATTGCATATATCGACGTTTCAGCCGGATTAGAGCCGTTTTACGTGTACATCTTCCATCGGTAATATAAACGGAAAATCAGGAACATTTTAGTTAATTCTAATGAAAACACATTGATTTTTATCATGTGTATTGGAAGCAACATCTTTATACGTCTTTTCTAGGGTCTAAAAAATACGAAACGGTGCTCTATGATTCGAAGTTAAAATCCTAAAATTTGGTATAATAATGACTTTTTTCACGTTTTTCATGTAGTTTGATATTACGTATATATATTCATTTTTACCAATATTTCGATACTATTTCATGTAGTATCACGATATGTGCTTTGGCCTTCAAATCTCAGATTTTCGCATAAAATTGCATTTTAAGCAAGTTTTCTTGCATTTTGTTTCGTACTAAAAATCATCGAATTCAGCAATATTTTGACGTTTATCATCCCCTTTTCCTTTATGTGATATAAACAAAATATCATCGAATTAGGCAATATTTTGCTGTTTTTCCACGTTTTTGTGAACTTTCAGTTTAATGCTCTTAATTCATTAAAAATACGATAAAAATTATGCAAACACATAATTGATTAGAAATTAACCTTAAACACTTAATTTTCAATCAACTATTTGTTTCTCGTTAAAATACTGAGTAAGATATTGGAAAGGGGAGAAGTTCTGTTTTTATTGCATATATCGACGTTTCAGCCGGATTAGAGCGGTTTTACGTGTACATCTTCCATCGGTAATATAAACGGAAAATCAGGAACATTTTAGTTAATTCAAATGAACACACATTGATTTTTATCATTTGTATTGGAAGCAACATATTTATACGTCTTTTCTAGGGTCTAAAAAATACGAAACGTCGCTCTATGATTCGAAGTTAAAATCCTCAAATTTGGTATAATAATGACTTTTTTCACGTTTTTCATGTAGTTTGATATTACGTATATATATTCATTTTTACCAATATTTCGATACTATTTCATGTAGTATCACGATATGTGCTTTGGCCTTCATATCTCAGATTTTCGCATAAAATTGCATTTTAAGCAAGTTTTCTTGCATTTTGTTTCGTACTAAAAATCATCGAATTCAGCAATATTTTGACGTTTATCATCAACTTTTCCTTTATGTGATATAAACAAAATATCATCGAATTAGGCAATATTTTGCAGTTTTTCCACGTTTTTGTGAACTTTCAGTTTATTGCTCTTAATTCATTAAAAATACGATAAAAATTATGCAAACACATAATTGATTAAAAATTAACCTTAAACACTTAATTTTCAATCAACTATTTGTTTCTCGTTAAAATACTGAGTAAGATATTGGAAAGGGAAGAAGTTCTCTTTTTATTGCATATATCGACGTTTCAGCCGGATTAGAGCGGTTTTACGTGTACATCTTCCATCGGTAATATAAACGGAAAATCAGGAACATTTTAGTTAATTCTAATGAAAACACATTTATTTTTTTATCATTTGTATTAAAAACAACATTGTCATATGTCTTTTCTTGGATCTAAATAATACGAAACCTCGCTCTATGATTTGAAGTTAAAATCCTCAAATATGGTAATATAGTGACTTTTTTCACGTTATTCATGTAGTTTGATTTTCCATATATATATTCGTTTTTACCAATATTTCGATACTACTTCAAGTTTTCTCACGATATGTGATTTGGCCTTCAAATCTCAGAATTTTCAAATTTTGCATTTTTAAGCAAGTTTTCTTGCATTTTTTTTTTGTACTAAAAATCATCGAATTTAGCAATATTTTGACATTTATCATCCCCTTTTCCTTTATGTGATTTAAACAAAATATCATCGAATTAGGCAATATTTTGCCGTTTTTCCACGTTTTTGTGAATTTTCAGTTTATTGTACTTAATTCATTAAATATACGATAAAAATTATGCAAACACATAATTGATCTGAAAATAACCTTAAATACTTCATTTTCAATCATCTATTTGTTTCTCGTTAAAATACTGAGTAAGATATTGAAAAGGGGAGAAGTTCTGTTTTTATTGCATATATCGACGTTTCAGCCGGATTAGAGCCGTTTTACGTGTACATCTTCCATCGGTAATATAAACGGAAAATCAGGAACATTTTAGTTAATTCTAATGAAAACACATTGATTTTTATCATTTGTATTGGAAGCAACATCTTTATACGTCTTTTGTAGGCTCTAAAAAATACGAAACATCGCTCTATGATTCGAAGTTAAAATCCTCAAATTTGGTATAATAATGATTTTTTCACGTTTTTCATGTAGTTTGATATTACGTATATATATTCATTTTTACCAATATTTCGATACTATTTCATGTAGTATCACGATATGTGCTTTGGCCTTCATATCTCAGATTTTCGCATAAAATTGCATTTTAAGCAAGTTTTCTTGCATTTTGTTTCGTACTAAAAATCATCGAATTCAGCAATATTTTGACGTTTATCATCCCCTTTTCCTTTATGTGATATAAACAAAATATCATCGAATTAGGCAATATTTTGCTGTTTTTCCACGTTTTTGTGAACTTTCAGTTTATTGCTCTTAATTCATTAAAAATACGATAAAAATTGTGCAAACACATAATTGATTAGAAATTAACCTTAAACACTTAATTTTCAATCAACTATTTGTTTCTCGTTAAAATACTGAGTAAGATATTGGAAAGGGGAGAAGATCTGTTTTTATTGCATATATCGACGTTTCAGCCGGATTAGAGCGGTTTTACCAGTACATCTTCCATCGGTAATATAAACGGAAAATCAGGAACATTTTAGTTAATTCTAATGAACACACATTGATTTTTATCATTTGTATTTCAAACAACATTGTCATGTCTTTTCTTGGATCTAAATAATACGAAACCTCGCTCTATGATTTGATGTTAAAATCCTCAAATATGGTAATATAGTGACTTTTTTCTCGTTACTCATGTAGCTTGATTTTACGTATATATATTCGTTTTTACCAATATTTCGATACTACTTCATGTTTTCTCACGATATGTGATTTGGCCTTCAAATCTCAGAATTTTCAAATTTTGCATTTTTAAGCAAGTTTTCTTGCATTTTCTTTTGAACTAAAAATCATCGAATTTAGCAATATTTTGACATTTATCATCCCCTTTTCCTTTATGTGATTTAAACAAAATATCATCGAATTAGGCAATATTTTGCCGTTTTTCCACGTTTTTGTGAATTTTCAGTTTATTGGTATTAATTCATTAAATATACGATAAAAATTATGCAAACACATAATTGATCAGAAAATAACCTTAAATACTTCATTTTCAATCATCTATTTGTTTCTCGTTAAAATACTGAGTAAAATATTGAAAAGGGGAGATGTTCTGTTTTTATTGCATATATCGACGCTTCAGCCGGATTAGAGCCGTTTTACGTGTACATCTTCCATCGGTAATATAAACGGAAAATCAGAAACATTTCAGTTAATTCTAATGAAAACACATTGATTTTTATCATTTGTATTGGAAGCAACATCTTTATACGTCTTTTCTAGGGTCTAAAAAATACGAAACGTCGCTCTATGATTCGAAGTTAAAATCCTCAAATTTGGTATAATAATGACTTTTTTCACGTTTTTCATGTAGTTTGATATTACGTATATATATTCAATTTTACCAATATTTCGATACTATTTCATGTAGTATCACGATATGAGCTTTGGCCTTTATATCTCAGATTTTCGCATAAAATTGCATTTTAAGCAAGTTTTCTTGCATTTTGTTTCGTACTAAAAATCATCGAATTCAGCAATATTTTGACGTTTATCATCCCCCCTTCCTTTATGTGATATAAACAAAATATCATCGAATTAGGCAATATTTTGCTGTTTTTCCACGTTTTTGTGAACTTTCAGTATATTGCTCCTAATTCATTTAAAATACGATAAAAATTGTGCAAACACATAATTGATTAGAAATAACCTTAAACACTTAATTTTCAATCAATTATTTGTTTCTCGTTAAAATACTGAGTAAGATATTGGAAAGGGGAGAAGTTCTGTTTTTATTGCATATATCGACGTTTCAGCCGGATTAGAGCGGTTTTACGTGTACATCTTCCATCGGTAATATAAACGGAAAATCAGGAACATTTTAGTTAATTCTAATGAAAAAACATTGATTTTTATCATTTGTGTTTCAAACAACATTGTCATATGTCTTTTCTTGGATCTAAATAATACGAAACCTCGCTCTATGATTTGAAGTTAAAATCCTCAAATATGGTAATATAGTGACTTTTTTCACGTTATTCATGTAGTTTGATTTTACGTATATATATTCGTTTTTACCAATATTTCGATACTACTTCATGTTTTCTCACGATATGTGATTTGGCCTTCAAATCTCAGAATTTTCAAATTTTGCATTTTTAAGCAAGTTTTCTTGCATTTTCTTTTGAACTAAAAATCATCGAATTTAGCAATATTTTGACCTTTATCATCCCTTTTTCCTTTATGTGATTTAAACAAAATATCATCGAATTAGGCAATATTTTGTCGTTTTTCCACGTTTTTATGAATTTTCAGTTTATTGTTATCAATTCATTAAATATACGATAAAAATTATGCAAACACATAATTGATCAGAAAATAACCTTAAATACTTCATTTTCAATCATCTATTTGTTTCTCGTTAAATTACTGAGTAAGATATTGAAAAGGGGAGAAGTTCTGTTTTTATTGCATATATCGATGTTTCAGCCGGATTAGAGCCGTTTTACGTGTACATCTTCCATCGGTAATATAAACGGAAAATCAGGAACATTTTAGTTAATTCTAATGAAAACACATTGATTTTTATCATTTGTATTGGAAGCAACATATTTATACGTCTTTTCTAGGGTCTAAAAAATACGAAACGTCGCTCTATGATTCGAAGTTAAAATCCTCAAATTTGGTATAATAATGACTTTTTTCACGTTTTTCATGTAGTTTGATATTACGTATATATATTCATTTTTACCAATATTTCGACACTATTTCATGTAGTATCACGATATGTGCTTTGGCCTTCATATCTCAGATTTTCGCATAAAATTGCATTTTAAGCAAGTTTTCTTGCATTTTGTTTCGTACTCAAAATCATCGAATTCAGCAATATTTTGACGTTTATCATCAACTTTTCCTTTATGTGATATAAACAAAATATCATCGAATTAGGCAATATTTTGCAGTTTTTCCACGTTTTTGTGAACTTTCAGTTTATTGCTCTTAATTCATTAAAAATACGATAAAAATTATGCAAACACATAATTGATTAAAAATTAACCTTAAACACTTAATTTTCAATCAACTATTTGTTTCTCGTTAAAATACTGAGTAAGATATTGGAAAGGGAAGAAGTTCTCTTTTTATTGCATATATCGACGTTTCAGCCGGATTAGAGCGGTTTTACGTGTACATCTTCCATCGGTAATATAAACGGAAAATCAGGAACATTTTAGTTAATTCTAATGAAAACACATTGATTTTTTTATCATTTGTATTAAAAACAACATTGTCATATGTCTTTTCTTGGATCTAAATAATACGAAACCTCGCTCTATGATTTGAAGTTAAAATCCTCAAATATGGTAATATAGTGACTTTTTTCACGTTATTCATGTAGTTTGATTTTCCATATATATATTCGTTTTTACCAATATTTCGATACTACTTCAAGTTTTCTCACGATATGTGATTTGGCCTTCAAATCTCAGAATTTTCAAATTTTGCATTTTTAAGCAAGTTTTCTTGCATTTTTTTTTGTACTAAAAATCATCGAATTTAGCAATATTTTGACATTTATCATCCCCTTTTCCTTTATGTGATTTAAACAAAATATCATCGAATTAGGCAATATTTTGCCGTTTTTCCACGTTTTTGTGAATTTTCAGTTTATTGTACTTAATTCATTAAATATACGATAAAAATTATGCAAACACATAATTGATCTGAAAATAACCTTAAATACTTCATTTTCAATCATCTATTTGTTTCTCGTTAAAATACTGAGTAAGATATTGAAAAGGGGAGAAGTTCTGTTTTTATTGCATATATCGACGTTTCAGCCGGATTAGAGCCGTTTTACGTGTACATCTTCCATCGGTAATATAAACGGAAAATCAGGAACATTTTAGTTAATTCTAATGAAAACACATTGATTTTTATCATTTGTATTGGAAGCAACATCTTTATACGTCTTTTGTAGGGTCTAAAAAATACGAAACGTCGCTCTATGATTCGAAGTTAAAATCCTCAAATTTGGTATAATAATGATTTTTTCACGTTTTTCATGTAGTTTGATATTACGTATATATATTCATTTTTACCAATATTTCGATACTATTTCATGTAGTATCACGATATGTGCTTTGGCCTTCATATCTCAGATTTTCGCATAAAATTACATTTTAAGCAAGTTTTCTTGCATTTTGTTTCGTACTAAAAATCATCGAATTCAGCAATATTTTGACGTTTATCATCCCCTTTTCCTTTATGTGATATAAACAAAATATCATCGAATTAGGCAATATTTTGCTGTTTTTCCACGTTTTTGTGAACTTTCAGTTTATTGCTCTTAATTCATTAAAAATACGATAAAAATTGTGCAAACACATAATTGATTAGAAATTAACCTTAAACACTTAATTTTCAATCAACTATTTGTTTCTCGTTAAAATACTGAGTAAGATATTGGAAAGGGGAGAAGATCTGTTTTTATTGCATATATCGACGTTTCAGCCGGATTAGAGCGGTTTTACCTGTACATCTTCCATCGGTAATATAAACGGAAAATCAGGAACATTTTAGTTAATTCTAATGAACACACATTGATTTTTATCATTTGTATTTCAAACAACATTGTCATATGTCTTTTCTTGGATCTAAATAATACGAAACCTCGCTCTATGATTTGAAGTTAAAATCCTCAAATATAGTGACTTTTTTCTCGTTATTCATGTAGCTTGATTTTACGCATATATATATTCGTTTTTACCAATATTTCGATACTACTTCATGTTTTCTCACGATATGTGATTTGGCCTTCAAATCTCAGAATTTTCAAATTTTGCATTTTTAAGCAAGTTTTCTTGCATTTTCTTTTGAACTAAAAATCATCGAATTTAGCAATATTTTGACATTTATCATCCCCTTTTCCTTTATGTGATTTAAACAAAATATCATCGAATTAGGCAATATTTTGCCGTTTTTCCACGTTTTTGTGAATTTTCAGTTTATTGGTATTAATTCATTAAATATACGATAAAAATTATGAAAACACATAATTGATCAGAAAATAACCTTAAATACTTCATTTTCAATCATCTATTTGTTTCTCGTTAAAATACTGAGTAAAATATTGAAAAGGGGAGATGTTCTGTTTTTATTGCATATATCGACGCTTCAGCCGGATTAGAGCCGTTTTACGTGTACATCTTCCATCGGTAATATAAACGGAAAATCAGGAACATTTTAGTTAATTCTAATGAAAACACATTGATTTTTATCATTTGTATTGGAAGCAACATATTTATACGTCTTTTCTAGGGTCTAAAAAATACGAAACGTCGCTCTATGATTCGAAGTTAAAATCCTCAAATTTGGTATAATAATGACTTTTTTCACGTTTTTCATGTAGTTTGATATTACGTATATATATTCATTTTTACCAATATTTCGATACTATTTCATGTAGTATCACGATATGTGCTTTGGCCTTCATATCTCAGATTTTCGCATAAAATTGCATTTTAAGCAAGTTTTCTTGCATTTTGTTTCGTACTAAAAATCATCGAATTCAGCAATATTTTGACGTTTATCATCAACTTTTCCTTTATGTGATATAAACAAAATATCATCGAATTAGGCAATATTTTGCAGTTTTTCCACGTTTTTGTGAACTTTCTGTTTATTGCTCTTAATTCATTAAAAATACGATAAAAATTATGCAAACACATAATTGATTAAAAATTAACCTTAAACACTTAATTTTCAATCAACTATTTGTTTCTCGTTAAAATACTGAGTAAGATATTGGAAAGGGAAGAAGTTCTCTTTTTATTGCATATATCGACGTTTCAGCCGGATTAGAGCGGTTTTACGTGTACATCTTCCATCGGTAATATAAACGGAAAATCAGGAACATTTTAGTTAATTCTAATGAAAACACATTGATTTTTTTATCATTTGTATTAAAAACAACATTGTCATATGTCTTTTCTTGGATCTAAATAATACGAAACCTCGCTCTATGATTTGAAGTTAAAATCCTCAAATATGGTAATATAGTGACTTTTTTCACGTTATTCATGTAGTTTGATTTTCCATATATATATTCGTTTTTACCAATATTTCGATACTACTTCAAGTTTTCTCACGATATGTGATTTGGCCTTCAAATCTCAGAATTTTCAAATTTTGCATTTTTAAGCAAGTTTTCTTGCATTTTTTTTTGTACTAAAAATCATCGAATTTTGCAATATTTTGACATTTATCATCCCCTTTTCCTTTATGTGATTTAAACAAAATATCATCGAATTAGGCAATATTTTGCCGTTTTTCCACGTTTTTGTGAATTTTCAGTTTATTGTACTTAATTCATTAAATATACGATAAAAATTATGCAAACACATAATTGATCTGAAAATAACCTTAAATACTTCATTTTCAATCATCTATTTGTTTCTCGTTAAAATACTGAGTAAGATATTGAAAAGGGGAGAAGTTCTGTTTTTATTGCATATATCGACGTTTCAGCCGGATTAGAGCCGTTTTACGTGTACATCTTCCATCGGTAATATAAACGGAAAATCAGGAACATTTTAGTTAATTCTAATGAAAACACATTGATTTTTATCATTTGTATTGGAAGCAACATCTTTATACGTCTTTTGTAGGGTCTAAAAAATACGAAACGTCGCTCTATGATTCGAAGTTAAAATCCTCAAATTTGGTATAATAATGATTTTTTCACGTTTTTCATGTAGTTTGATATTACGTATATATATTCATTTTTACCAATATTTCGATACTATTTCATGTAGTATCACGATATGTGCTTTGGCCTTCATATCTCAGATTTTCGCATAAAATTACATTTTAAGCAAGTTTTCTTGCATTTTGTTTCGTACTAAAAATCATCGAATTCAGCAATATTTTGACGTTTATCATCCCCTTTTCCTTTATGTGATATAAACAAAATATCATCGAATTAGGCAATATTTTGCTGTTTTTCCACGTTTTTGTGAACTTTCAGTTTATTGCTCTTAATTCATTAAAAATACGATAAAAATTGTGCAAACACATAATTGATTAGAAATTAACCTTAAACACTTAATTTTCAATCAACTATTTGTTTCTCGTTAAAATACTGAGTAAGATATTGGAAAGGGGAGAAGATCTGTTTTTATTGCATATATCGACGTTTCAGCCGGATTAGAGCGGTTTTACCTGTACATCTTCCATCGGTAATATAAACGGAAAATCAGGAACATTTTAGTTAATTCTAATGAACACACATTGATTTTTATCATTTGTATTTCAAACAACATTGTCATATGTCTTTTCTTGGATCTAAATAATACGAAACCTCGCTCTATGATTTGAAGTTAAAATCCTCAAATATAGTGACTTTTTTCTCGTTATTCATGTAGCTTGATTTTACGCATATATATATTCGTTTTTACCAATATTTCGATACTACTTCATGTTTTCTCACGATATGTGATTTGGCCTTCAAATCTCAGAATTTTCAAATTTTGCATTTTTAAGCAAGTTTTCTTGCATTTTCTTTTGAACTAAAAATCATCGAATTTAGCAATATTTTGACATTTATCATCCCCTTTTCCTTTATGTGATTTAAACAAAATATCATCGAATTAGGCAATATTTTGCCGTTTTTCCACGTTTTTGTGAATTTTCAGTTTATTGGTATTAATTCATTAAATATACGATAAAAATTATGAAAACACATAATTGATCAGAAAATAACCTTAAATACTTCATTTTCAATCATCTATTTGTTTCTCGTTAAAATACTGAGTAAAATATTGAAAAGGGGAGATGTTCTGTTTTTATTGCATATATCGACGCTTCAGCCGGATTAAAGCCGTTTTACGTGTACATCTTCCATCGGTAATATAAACGGAAAATCAGGAACATTTTAGTTAATTCTAATGAACACACATTGATTTTTATCATTTGTATTTCAAACAACATTGTCATATGTCTTTTCTTGGATCTAAATAATACGAAACCTCGCTCTATGATTTGAAGTTAAAATCCTCAAATATGGTAAGATAGTGACTTTTTTCACGCTATTCATGTAGTTTGATTTTACGTATATATATTCGTTTCTACCAATATTTCGATACTACTTCATATTTTCTCACGATATGTGATTTGGCCTTCAAATCTCAGAATTTTCAAATTTTGCATTTTTAAGCAAGTTTTCTTGCATTTTTTTTAGTACTAAAAATCATCGAATTTAGCAATATTTTGACATTTATCATCCCCTTTTCCTTTATGTGATTTAAACAAAATATCATCGAATTAGGCAATATTTTGCCGTTTTTCCACGTTTTTGTGAATTTTCAGTTTATTGTACTTAATTCATTAAATATACGATAAAAATTATGCAAACACATAATTGATCTGAAAATAACCTTAAATACTTCATTTTCAATCATCTATTTGTTTCTCGTTAAAATACTGAGTAAGATATTGAAAAGGGGAGAAGTTCTGTTTTTATTGCATATATCGACGTTTCAGCCGGATTAGAGCCGTTTTACGTGTACATCTTCCATCGGTAATATAAACGGAAAATCAGGAACATTTTAGTTAATTCTAATGAAAACACATTGATTTTTATCATTTGTATTGGAAGCAACATCTTTATACGTCTTTTGTAGGGTCTAAAAAATACGAAACGTCGCTCTATGATTCGAAGTTAAAATCCTCAAATTTGGTATAATAATGACTTTTTTCACGTTTTTCATGTAGTTTGATATTACGTATATATATTCAATTTTACCAATATTTCGATACTATTTCATGTAGTATCACGATATGTGCTTTGGCCTTCATATCTCAGATTTTCGCATAAAATTGCATTTTAAGCAAGTTTTCTTGCATTTTGTTTCGTACTAAAAATCATCGAATTCAGCAATATTTTGACGTTTATCATCCCCTCTTCCTTTATGTGATATAAACAAAATATCATCGAATTAGGCAATATTTTGCTGTTTTTCCACGTTTTTGTGAACTTTCAGTTTATTGCTCCTAATTCATTTAAAATACGATAAAAATTGTGCAAACACATAATTGATTAGTGACTTTTTTCACGTTATTCATGTAGTTTGATTTTACGTATATATATTCGTTTTTACCAATATTTCGATACTACTTCATGTTTTCTCACGATATGTGATTTGGCCTTCAAATCTCAGAATTTTCAAATTTTGCATTTTTAAGCAAGTTTTCTTGCATTTTCTTTTGAACTAAAAATCATCGAATTTAGCAATATTTTGACCTTTATCATCCCTTTTTCCTTTATGTGATTTAAACAAAATATCATCGAATTAGGCAATATTTTGCCGTTTTTCCACGTTTTTGTGAATTTTCAGTTTATTGTTATTAATTCATTAAATATACGATAAAAATTATGCAAACACATAATTGATCAGAAAATAACCTTAAATACTTCATTTTCAATCATCTATTTGTTTCTCGTTAAATTACTGAGTAAGATATTGAAAAGGGGAGAAGTTCTGTTTTTATTGCATATATCGATGTTTCAGCCGGATTAGAGCCGTTTTACGTGTACATCTTCCATCGGTAATATAAACGGAAAATCAGGAACATTTTAGTTAATTCTAATGAAAACACATTGATTTTTATCATTTGTATTGGAAGCAACATATTTATACGTCTTTTCTAGGGTCTAAAAAATACGAAACGTCGCTCTATGATTCGAAGTTAAAATCCTCAAATTTGGTATAATAATGACTTTTTTCACGTTTTTCATGTAGTTTGATATTACGTATATATATTCATTTTTACCAATATTTCGATACTATTTCATGTAGTATCACGATATGTGCTTTGGCCTTCATATCTCAGATTTTCGCATAAAATTGCATTTTAAGCAAGTTTTCTTGCATTTTGTTTCGTACTAAAAATCATCGAATTCAGCAATATTTTGACGTTTATCATCAACTTTTCCTTTATGTGATATAAACAAAATATCATCGAATTAGGCAATATTTTGCAGTTTTTCCACGTTTTTGTGAACTTTCAGTTTATTGCTCTTAATTCATTAAAAATACGATAAAAATTATGCAAACACATAATTGATTAAAAATTAACCTTAAACACTTAATTTTCAATCAACTATTTGTTTCTCGTTAAAATACTGAGTAAGATATTGGAAAGGGAAGAAGTTCTCTTTTTATTGCATATATCGACGTTTCAGCCGGATTAGAGCGGTTTTACGTGTACATCTTCCATCGGTAATATAAACGGAAAATCAGGAACATTTTAGTTAATTCTAATGAAAACACATTGATTTTTTTATCATTTGTATTAAAAACAACATTGTCATATGTCTTTTCTTGGATCTAAATAATACGAAACCTCGCTCTATGATTTGAAGTTAAAATCCTCAAATATGGTAATATAGTGACTTTTTTCACGTTATTCATGTAGTTTGATTTTCCATATATATATTCGTTTTTACCAATATTTCGATACTACTTCAAGTTTTCTCACGATATGTGATTTGGCCTTCAAATCTCAGAATTTTCAAATTTTGCATTTTTAAGCAAGTTTTCTTGCATTTTTTTTTGTACTAAAAATCATCGAATTTTGCAATATTTTGACATTTATCATCCCCTTTTCCTTTATGTGATTTAAACAAAATATCATCGAATTAGGCAATATTTTGCCGTTTTTCCACGTTTTTGTGAATTTTCAGTTTATTGTACTTAATTCATTAAATATACGATAAAAATTATGCAAACACATAATTGATCTGAAAATAACCTTAAATACTTCATTTTCAATCATCTATTTGTTTCTCGTTAAAATACTGAGTAAGATATTGAAAAGGGGAGAAGTTCTGTTTTTATTGCATATATCGACGTTTCAGCCGGATTAGAGCCGTTTTACGTGTACATCTTCCATCGGTAATATAAACGGAAAATCAGGAACATTTTAGTTAATTCTAATGAAAACACATTGATTTTTATCATTTGTATTGGAAGCAACATCTTTATACGTCTTTTGTAGGGTCTAAAAAATACGAAACGTCGCTCTATGATTCGAAGTTAAAATCCTCAAATTTGGTATAATAATGATTTTTTCACGTTTTTCATGTAGTTTGATATTACGTATATATATTCATTTTTACCAATATTTCGATACTATTTCATGTAGTATCACGATATGTGCTTTGGCCTTCATATCTCAGATTTTCGCATAAAATTGCATTTCAAGCAAGTTTTCTTGCATTTTGTTTCGTACTAAAAATCATCGAATTCAGCAATATTTTGACGTTTATCATCCCCTTTTCCTTTATGTGATATAAACAAAATATCATCGAATTAGGCAATATTTTGCTGTTTTTCCACGTTTTTGTGAACTTTCAGTTTATTGCTCTTAATTCATTAAAAATACGATAAAAATTGTGCAAACACATAATTGATTAGAAATTAACCTTAAACACTTAATTTTCAATCAACTATTTGTTTCTCGTTAAAATACTGAGTAAGATATTGGAAAGGGGAGAAGATCTGTTTTTATTGCATATATCGACGTTTCAGCCGGATTAGAGCGGTTTTACCTGTACATCTTCCATCGGTAATATAAACGGAAAATCAGGAACATTTTAGTTAATTCTAATGAACACACATTGATTTTTATCATTTGTATTTCAAACAACATTGTCATATGTCTTTTCTTGGATCTAAATAATACGAAACCTCGCTCTATGATTTGAAGTTAAAATCCTCAAATATGGTAATATAGTGACTTTTTTCTCGTTATTCATGTAGCTTGATTTTACGCATATATATATTCGTTTTTACCAATATTTCGATACTACTTCATGTTTTCTCACGATATGTGATTTGGCCTTCAAATCTCAGAATTTTCAAATTTTGCATTTTTAAGCAAGTTTTCTTGCATTTTCTTTTGAACTAAAAATAATCGAATTTAGCAATATTTTGACATTTATCATCCCCTTTTCCTTTATGTGATTTAAACAAAATATCATCGAATTAGGCAATATTTTGCCGTTTTTCCACGTTTTTGTGAATTTTCAGTTTATTGGTATTAATTCATTAAATATACGATAAAAATTATGCAAACACATAATTGATCAGAAAATAACCTTAAATACTTCATTTTCAATCATCTATTTGTTTCTCGTTAAAATACTGAGTAAGATATTGAAAAGGGGAGATGTTCTGTTTTTATTGCATATATCGACGCTTCAGCTGGATTAGAGCCGTTAACGTGTACATCTTCCATCGGTAATATAAACGGAAAATCAGGAACATTTTAGTTAATTCTAATGAACACACATTGATTTTTATCATTTGTATTTCAAACAACATTGTCATATGTCTTTTCTTGGATCTAAATAATACGAAACCTCGCTCTATGATTTGAAGTTAAAATCCTCAAATATGGTAATATAGTGACTTTTTTCACGTTATTCATGTAGTTTGATTTTACGTATATATATTCGTTTTTACCAATATTTCGATACTACTTCAAGTTTTCTCACGATATGTGATTTGGCCTTCAAATCTCAGAATTTTCAAATTTTGCATTTTTAAGCAAGTTTTCTTGCATTTTGTTTCGTACTAAAAATCATCGAATTTAGCAATATTTTGACGTTTATCATATTCTTTTCCTTTATGTGATATAAACAAAATATCGAATTAGGCAATATTTTGCCGTTTTTCCACGTTTTTGTGAACTTTCAGTTTATTGCTCTTAATTCATTAAATATACGATAAAAATTATGCAAACACATAATTGATCAGAAAATAACCTTAAATACTTCATATTCAATCATCTATTTGTTTTTCGTTAAAATACTGAGTAAGATATTGAAAAGGGGAGAAGTTCTGTTTTTATTGCATATATCGACGTTTCAGCCGGATTAGAGCCGTTTTACGTGTACATCTTCCATCGGTAATATAAACGTAAAATCAGGAACATTTTAGTTAATTCTAATGAAAACACATTGATTTTTATCATGTGTATTGGAAGCAACATCTTTATACGTCTTTTCTAGGGTCTAAAAAATACGAAACGGTGCTCTATGATTCGAAGTTAAAATCCTCAAATTTGGTATAATAATGACTTTTTTCACGTTTTTCATGTAGTTTGATATTACGTATATATATTCATTTTTACCAATATTTCGATACTATTTCATGTAGTATCACGATATGTGCTTTGGCCTTCAAATCTCAGATTTTCACATAAAATTGCATTTTAAGCAAGTTTTCTTGCATTTTGTTTCGTACTAAAAATCATCGAATTCAGCAATATTTTGACGTTTATCATCCCCTTTTCCTTTATGTGATATAAACAAAATATCATCGAATTAGGCAATATTTTTCTGTTTTTCCACGTTTTTGTGAACTTTCAGTTTAATGCTCTTAATTCATTAAAAATACGATAAAAATTATGCAAACACATAATTGATTAGAAATTAACCTTAAACACTTAATTTTCAATCAACTATTTGTTTCTCGTTAAAATACTGAGTAAGATATTGGAAAGGGGAGAAGTTCTGTTTTTATTGCATATATCGACGTTTCAGCCGGATTAGAGCCGTTTTACGTGTACATCTTCCATCGGTAATATAAACGGAAAATCAGGAACATTTTAGTTAATTCTAATGAAAACACATTGATTTTTATCATTTGTGTTTCAAACAACATTGTCATATGTCTTTTCTTGGATCTAAATAATACGAAACCTCGCTCTATGATTTGAAGTTAAAATCCTCAAATATGGTAATATAGTGACTTTTTTCACGTTATTAATGCAGTTTGATTTTACGTATATATATTCGTTTCTACCAATATTTCGATACTACTTCATATTTTCTCACGATATGTGATTTGGCCCTCAAATCTCAGAATTTTCAAATTTTGCATTTTTAAGCAAGTTTTCTTGCATTTTGTTTCGTACTAAAAATCATCGAATTTAGCAATATTTTGACGTTTATCATATTCTTTTCCTTTATGTGATTTAAACAAAATATCATCGAATTAGGCAGTATTTTGCCGTTTTTTCACGTTTTTGTGAATTTTCAGTTTATTGGTATTAATTCATTAAATATACGATAAAAATTATGCAAACACATAATTGATCAGAAAATAACCTTAAATACTTCATTTTCAATCATCTATTTGTTTCTCGTTAAAATACTGAGTAAGATATTGAAAAGGGGAGAAGTTCTGTTTTTATTGCATATATCGACGTTTCAGCCGGATTAGAGCCGTTTTACGTGTACATCTTCCATCGGTAATATAAACGGAAAATCAGGAACATTTTAGTTAATTCTAATGAAAACACATTGATTTTTATCATTTGTATTGGAAGCAACATCTTTATACGTCTTTTGTAGGCTCTAAAAAATACGAAACGTCGCTCTATGATTCGAAGTTAAAATCCTCAAATTTGGTATAATAATGATTTTTTCACGTTTTTCATGTAGTTTGATATTACGTATATATATTCATTTTTACCAATATTTCGATACTATTTCATGTAGTATCACGATATGTGCTTTGGCCTTCATATCTCAGATTTTCGCATAAAATTGCATTTTAAGCAAGTTTTCTTGCATTTTATTTCGTACTAAAAATCATCGAATTCAGCAATATTTTGACGTTTATCATCCCCTTTTCCTTTATGTGATATAAACAAAATATCATCGAATTAGGCAATATTTTGCAGTTTTTCCACGTTTTTGTGAACTTTCAGTTTATTGCTCTTAATTCATTAAAAATACGATAAAAATTATGCAAACACATAATTGATTAAAAATTAACCTTAAACACTTAATTCTCAATCAACTATTTGTTTCTCGTTAAAATACTGAGTAAGATATTGGAAAGGGGAGAAGTTCTCTTTTTATTGCATATATCGACGTTTCAGCCGGATTAGAGCGGTTTTACGTGTACATCTTCCATCGGTAATATAAACGGAAAATCAGGAACATTTTAGTTAATTCTATTGAAAACACATTGATTTTTTTATCATTTGTATTTCAAACAACTTTGTCATATGTCTTTTCTTGGATCTAAATAATACGAAACCTCGCTCTATGATTTGAAGTTAAAATCCTCAAATATGGTAATATAGTGACTTTTTTCACGTTATTCAAGTAGTTTGATTTTCCATATATATATTCGTTTTTACCAATATTTCGATACTACTTCAAGTTTTCTCACGATATGTGATTTGGCCTTCAAATCTCAGAATTTTCAAATTTTGCATTTTTAAGCAAGTTTTCTTGCATTTTGTTTCGTACTAAAAATCATCGAATTTAGCAATATTTTGACGTTTATCATATTCTTTTCCTTTATGTGATAAAAACAAAATATCGAATTAGGCAATATTTTGCCGTTTTTCCACGTTTTTGTGAACTTTCAGTTTAATGCTCTTAATTCATTAAAAATACGATAAAAATTATGCAAACACATAATTGATTAGAAATTAACCTTAAACACTTAATTTTCAATCAACTATTTGTTTCTCGTTAAAATACTGAGTAAGATATTGGAAAGGGGAGAAGTTCTGTTTTTATTGCTTATATCGACGTTTCAGCCGGATTAGAGCGGTTTTACGTGTACATCTTCCATCGGTAATATAAACGGAAAATCAGGAACATTTTAGTTAATTCTAATGAACACACATTGATTTTTATCATTTGTATTTCAAACAACATTGTCATATGTCTTTTCTTGGATCTAAATAATACGAAACCTCGCTCTATGATTTGAAGTTAAAATCCTCAAATATGGTAATATAGTGACTTTTTTCACGTTATTCATGTAGTTTGATTTTACGTATATATATTCGTTTCTACCAATATTTCGATACTACTTCATATTTTCTCACGATATGTGATTTGACCTTCAAATCTCAGAATTTTCAAATTTTGCATTTTTAAGCAAGTTTTCTTGCATTTTCTTTTGAACTAAAAATCATCGAATTTAGCAATATTTTGACATTTATCATCCCCTTTTCCTTTATGTGATTTAAACAAAATATCATCGAATTAGGCAATATTTTGATGTTTTTCCACGTTTTTGTGAATTTTCAGTTTATTGCTCTTAATTCATTAAATATACGATAATAATTATGCAAACACATAATTGATCAGAAAATAACCTTAAATACTTCATTTTCAATCATCTATTTGTTTCTCGTTAAAATACTGAGTAAAATATTGAAAAGGGGAGAAGTTCTGTTTTTATTGCATATATCGACGTTTCAGCCGGATTAGAGCCGTTTTACGTGTACATCTTCCATCGGTAATATAAACGGAAAATCAGGAACATTTTAGTTAATTCTAATGAAAACACATTGATTTTTATCATTTGTATTGGAAGCAACATCTTTATACGTCTTTTCTAGGGTCTAAAAAATACGAAACGTCGCTCTATGATTCGAAGGTAAAATCCTCAAATTTGGTATAATAATGACTTTTTTCACCTTTTTCATGTAGTTTGATATTACGTATATATATTCATTTTTACCAATATTTCGATACTATTTCATGTAGTATCACGATATGTGCTTTGGCCTTCATATCTCAGATTTTCGCATAAAATTGCATTTTAAGCAAGTTTTCTTGCATTTTGTTTCGTACTAAAAATCATCGAATTCAGCAATATTTTGACGTTTATCATCCCCTTTTCCTTTATGTGATATAAACAAAATATCATCGAATTAGGCAATATTTTGCTGTTTTTCCACGTTTTTGTGAACTTTCAGTTTATTGCTCTTAATTCATTTAAAATACGATAAAAATTGTGCAAACACATAATTGATTAGAAATTAACCTTAAACACTTAATTTTCAATCAACTATTTGTTTCTCGTTAAAATACTGAGTAAGATATTGGAAAGGGGAGAAGTTCTGTTTTTATTGCATATATCGACGTTTCAGCCGGATTAGAGCGGTTTTACGTGTACATCTTCCATCGGTAATATAAACGGAAAATCAGGAACATTTTAGTTAATTCTAATGAAGACACATTGATTTTTATCATTTGTGTTTCAAACAACATTGTCATATGTCTTTTCTTGGATCTAAATAATACGAAACCTCGCTCTATGATTTGAAGTTAAAATCCTCAAATATGGTAATATAGTGACTTTTTTCACGTTATTCATGTAGTTTGATTTTACGTATATATATTCGTTTTTACCAATATTTCGATACTACTTCATGTTTTCTCACGATATGTGATTTGGCCTTCAAATCTCAGAATTTTCAAATTTTGCATTTTTAAGCAAGTTTTCTTGCATTTTCTTTTGAACTAAAAATCATCGAATTTAGCAATATTTTGACCTTTATCATCCCTTTTTCCTTTATGTGATTTAAACAAAATATCATCGAATTAGGCAATATTTTGCCGTTTTTCCACGTTTTTGTGAATTTTCAGTTTATTGTTATTAATTCATTAAATATACGATAAAAATTATGCAAACACATAATTGATCAGAAAATAACCTTAAATACTTCATTTTCAATCATCTATTTGTTTCTCGTTAAATTACTGAGTAAGATATTGAAAAGGGGAGAAGTTCTGTTTTTATTGCATATATCGATGTTTCAGCCGGATTAGAGCCGTTTTACGTGTACATCTTCCATCGGTAATATAAACGGAAAATCAGGAACATTTTAGTTAATTCTAATGAAAACACATTGATTTTTATCATTTGTATTGGAAGCAACATATTTATACGTCTTTTCTAGGGTCTAAAAAATACGAAACGTCGCTCTATGATTCGAAGTTAAAATCCTCAAATTTGGTATAATAATGACTTTTTTCACGTTTTTCATGTAGTTTGATATTACGTATATATATTCATTTTTACCAATATGTCGATACTATTTCATGTAGTATCACGATATGTGCTTTGGCCTTCATATCTCAGATTTTCGCATAAAATTGCATTTTAAGCAAGTTTTCTTGCATTTTGTTTCGTACTAAAAATCATCGAATTCAGCAATATTTTGACGTTTATCATCCCCTTTTCCTTTATGTGATATAAACAAAATATCATCGAATTAGGCAATATTTTGCTGTTTTTCCACGTTTTTGTGAACTTTCAGTTTATTGCTCTTAATTCATTTAAAATACGATAAAAATTGTGCAAACACATAATTGATTAGAAATTAACCTTAAACACTTAATTTTCAATCAACTATTTGTTTCTCGTTAAAATACTGAGTAAGATATTGGAAAGGGGAGAAGTTCTGTTTTTATTGCATATATCGACGTTTCAGCCGGATTAGAGCGGTTTTACGTGTACATCTTCCATCGGTAATATAAACGGAAAATCAGGAACATTTTAGTTAATTCTAATGAAAACACATTGATTTTTATCATTTGTGTTTCAAACAACATTGTCATATGTCTTTTCTTGGATCTAAATAATACGAAACCTCGCTCTATGATTTGAAGTTAAAATCCTCAAATATGGTAATATAGTGACTTTTTTCACGTTATTCATGTAGTTTGATTTTACGTATATATATTCGTTTTTACCAATATTTCGATACTACTTCAAGTTTTCTCACGATATGTGATTTGGCCTTCAAATCTCAGAATTTTCAAATTTTGCATTTTTAAGCAAGTTTTCTTGCATTTTGTTTCGTACTAAAAATCATCGAATTTAGCAATATTTTGACGTTTATCATATTCTTTTCCTTTATGTGATATAAACAAAATATCGAATTAGGCAATATTTTGCCGTTTTTCCACGTTTTTGTGAACTTTCAGTTTATTGCTCTTAATTCATTAAATATACGATAAAAATTATGCAAACACATAATTGATCAGAAAATAACCTTAAATACTTCATATTCAATCATCTATTTGTTTTTCGTTAAAATACTGAGTAAGATATTGAAAAGGGGAGAAGTTCTGTTTTTATTGCATATATCGACGTTTCAGCCGGATTAGAGCCGTTTTACGTGTACATCTTCCATCGGTAATATAAACGTAAAATCAGGAACATTTTAGTTAATTCTAATGAAAACACATTGATTTTTATCATGTGTATTGGAAGCAACATCTTTATACGTCTTTTCTAGGGTCTAAAAAATACGAAACGGTGCTCTATGATTCGAAGTTAAAATCCTCAAATTTGGTATAATAATGACTTTTTTCACGTTTTTCATGTAGTTTGATATTACGTATATATATTCATTTTTACCAATATTTCGATACTATTTCATGTAGTATCACGATATGTGCTTTGGCCTTCAAATCTCAGATTTTCACATAAAATTGCATTTTAAGCAAGATTTCTTGCATTTTGTTTCGTACTAAAAATCATCGAATTCAGCAATATTTTGACGTTTATCATCCCCTTTTCCTTTATGTGATATAAACAAAATATCATCGAATTAGGCAATATTTTTCTGTTTTTCCACGTTTTTGTGAACTTTCAGTTTAATGCTCTTAATTCATTAAAAATACGATAAAAATTATGCAAACACATAATTGATTAGAAATTAACCTTAAACACTTAATTTTCAATCAACTATTTGTTTCTCGTTAAAATACTGAGTAAGATATTGGAAAGGGGAGAAGTTCTGTTTTTATTGCATATATCGACGTTTCAGCCGGATTAGAGCCGTTTTACGTGTACATCTTCCATCGGTAATATAAACGGAAAATCAGGAACATTTTAGTTAATTCTAATGAAAACACATTGATTTTTATCATTTGTGTTTCAAACAACATTGTCATATGTCTTTTCTTGGATCTAAATAATACGAAACCTCGCTCTATGATTTGAAGTTAAAATCCTCAAATATGGTAATATAGTGACTTTTTTCACGTTATTAATGTAGTTTGATTTTACGTATATATATTCGTTTCTACCAATATTTCGATACTACTTCATATTTTCTCACGATATGTGATTTGGCCCTCAAATCTCAGAATTTTCAAATTTTGCATTTTTAAGCAAGTTTTCTTGCATTTTGTTTCGTACTAAAAATCATCGAATTTAGCAATATTTTGACGTTTATCATATTCTTTTCCTTTATGTGATTTAAACAAAATATCATCGAATTAGGCAGTATTTTGCCGTTTTTTCACGTTTTTGTGAATTTTCAGTTTATTGGTATTAATTCATTAAATATACGATAAAAATTATGCAAACACATAATTGATCAGAAAATAACCTTAAATACTTCATTTTCAATCATCTATTTGTTTCTCGTTAAAATACTGAGTAAGATATTGAAAAGGGGAGAAGTTCTGTTTTTATTGCATATATCGACGTTTCAGCCGGATTAGAGCCGTTTTACGTGTACATCTTCCATCGGTAATATAAACGGAAAATCAGGAACATTTTAGTTAATTCTAATGAAAACACATTGATTTTTATCATTTGTATTGGAAGCAACATCTTTATACGTCTTTTGTAGGGTCTAAAAAATACGAAACGTCGCTCTATGATTCGAAGTTAAAATCCTCAAATTTGGTATAATAATGATTTTTTCACGTTTTTCATGTAGTTTGATATTACGTATATATATTCATTTTTACCAATATTTCGATACTATTTCATGTAGTATCACGATATGTGCTTTGGCCTTCATATCTCAGATTTTCGCATAAAATTGCATTTTAAGCAAGTTTTCTTGCATTTTGTTTCGTACTAAAAATCATCGAATTCAGCAATATTTTGACGTTTATCATCCCCTTTTCCTTTATGTGATATAAACAAAATATCATCGAATTAGGCAATATTTTGCTGTTTTTCCACGTTTTTGTGAACTTTCAGTTTATTGCTCTTAATTCATTAAAAATACGATAAAAATTGTGCAAACACATAATTGATTAGAAATTAACCTTAAACACTTAATTTTCAATCAACTATTTGTTTCTCGTTAAAATACTGAGTAAGATATTGGAAAGGGGAGAAGATCTGTTTTTATTGCATATATCGACGTTTCAGCCGGATTAGAGCGGTTTTACCTGTACATCTTCCATCGGTAATATAAACGGAAAATCAGGAACATTTTAGTTAATTCTAATGAACACACATTGATTTTTATCATTTGTATTTCAAACAACATTGTCATATGTCTTTTCTTGGATCTAAATAATACGAAACCTCGCTCTATGATTTGAAGTTAAAATCCTCAAATATGGTAATATAGTGACTTTTTTCACGTTATTAATGTAGTTTGATTTTACGTATATATATTCGTTTTTACCAATATTTCGATACTACTTCATGTTTTCTCACGATATGTGATTTGGCCTTCAAATCTCAGAATTTTCAAATTTTGCATTTTTAAGCAAGTTTTCTTGCATTTTGTTTCGTACTAAAAATCATCGAATTTAGCAATATTTTGACGTTTATCATATTCTTTTCCTTTATGTGATTTAAACAAAATATCATCGAATTAGGCAGTATTTTGCCGTTTTTTCACGTTTTTGTGAATTTTCAGTTTATTGGTATTAATTCATTAAATATACGATAAAAATTATGCAAACACATAATTGATCAGAAAATAACCTTAAATACTTCATTTTCAATCATCTATTTGTTTCTCGTTAAAATACTGAGTAAGATATTGAAAAGGGGAGAAGTTCTGTTTTTATTGCATATATCGACGTTTCAGCCGGATTAGAGCCGTTTTACGTGTACATCTTCCATCGGTAATATAAACGGAAAATCAGGAACATTTTAGTTAATTCTAATGAAAACACATTGATTTTTATCATTTGTATTGGAAGCAACATCTTTATACGTCTTTTGTAGGGTCTAAAAAATACGAAACGTCGCTCTATGATTCGAAGTTAAAATCCTCAAATTTGGTATAATAATGATTTTTTCACGTTTTTCATGTAGTTTGATATTACGTATATATATTCATTTTTACCAATATTTCGATACTATTTCATGTAGTATCACGATATGTGCTTTGGCCTTCATATCTCAGATTTTCGCATAAAATTGCATTTTAAGCAAGTTTTCTTGCATTTTGTTTCGTACTAAAAATCATCGAATTCAGCAATATTTTGACGTTTATCATCCCCTTTTCCTTTATGTGATATAAACAAAATATCATCGAATTAGGCAATATTTTGCTGTTTTTCCACGTTTTTGTGAACTTTCAGTTTATTGCTCTTAATTCATTAAAAATACGATAAAAATTGTGCAAACACATAATTGATTAGAAATTAACCTTAAACACTTAATTTTCAATCAACTATTTGTTTCTCGTTAAAATACTGAGTAAGATATTGGAAAGGGGAGAAGTTCTGTTTTTATTGCATATATCGACGTTTCAGCCGGATTAGAGCGGTTTTACGTGTACATCTTCCATCGGTAATATAAACGGAAAATCAGGAACATTTTAGTTAATTCTAATGAAAACACATTGATTTTTATCATTTGTGTTTCAAACAACATTGTCATATGTCTTTTCTTGGATCTAAATAATACGAAACCTCGCTCTATAATTTGAAGTTAAAATCCTCAAATATGGTAATATAGTGACTTTTTTCACGTTATTAATGTAGTTTGATTTTACGTATATATATTCGTTTTTACCAATATTTCGATACTACTTCATGTTTTCTCACGATATGTGATTTGGCCTTCAAATCTCAGAATTTTCAAATTTTGCATTTTTAAGCAAGTTTTCTTGCATTTTGTTTCGTACTAAAAATCATCGAATTTAGCAATATTTTGACGTTTATCATATTCTTTTCCTTTATGTGATTTAAACAAAATATCATCGAATTAGGCAGTATTTTGCCGTTTTTTCACGTTTTTGTGAATTTTCAGTTTATTGGTATTAATTCATTAAATATACGATAAAAATTATGCAAACACATAATTGATCAGAAAATAACCTTAAATACTTCATTTTCAATCATCTATTTGTTTCTCGTTAAAATACTGAGTAAGATATTGAAAAGGGGAGAAGTTCTGTTTTTATTGCATATATCGACGTTTCAGCCGGATTAGAGCCGTTTTACGTGTACATCTTCCATCGGTAATATAAACGGAAAATCAGGAACATTTTAGTTAATTCTAATGAAAACACATTGATTTTTATCATTTGTATTGGAAGCAACATCTTTATACGTCTTTTGTAGGGTCTAAAAAATACGAAACGTCGCTCTATGATTCGAAGTTAAAATCCTCAAATTTGGTATAATAATGATTTTTTCACGTTTTTCATGTAGTTTGATATTACGTATATATATTCATTTTTACCAATATTTCGATACTATTTCATGTAGTATCACGATATGTGCTTTGGCCTTCAAATCTCAGATTTTCGCATAAAATTGCATTTTAATCAAGTTTTCTTGCATTTTGTTTCGTACTAAAAATCATCGAATTCAGCAATATTTTGACGTTTATCATCCCCTTTTCCTTTATGTGATATAAACAAAATATCATCGAATTAGGCAATATTTTGCTGTTTTTCCACGTTTTTGTGAACTTTCAGTTTATTGCTCTTAATTCATTAAAAATACGATAAAAATTTTGCAAACACATAATTGATTAGAAATTAACCTTAAACACTTAATTTTCAATCAACTATTTGTTTCTCGTTAAAATACTGAGTAAGATATTGGAAAGGGGAGAAGATCTGTTTTTATTGCATATATCGACGTTTCAGCCGGATTAGAGCGGTTTTACCTGTACATCTTCCATCGGTAATATAAACGGAAAATCAGGAACATTTTAGTTAATTCTAATGAACACACATTGATTTTTATCATTTGTATTTCAAACAACATTGTCATATGTCTTTTCTTGGATCTAAATAATACGAAACCTCGCTCTATGATTTGAAGTTAAAATCCTCAAATATGGTAATATAGTGACTTTTTTCTCGTTATTCATGTAGCTTGATGTACGTATATATATTCGATTTTACCAATATTTCGATACCACTTCATGTTTTCTCACGATATGTGATTTGGCCTTCAAATCTCAGAATTTTCAAATTTTGCATTTTTAAGCAAGTTTTCTTGCATTTTCTTTTGAACTAAAAATCATCGAATTTAGCAATATTTTGACATTTATCATCCCCTTTTCCTTTATGTGATTTAAACAAAATATCATCGAATTAGGCAATATTTTGCCGTTTTTCCACGTTTTTGTGAATTTTCAGTTTATTGGTATTAATTCATTAAATATACGATAAAAATTATGCAAACACATAATTGATCAGAAAATAACCTTAAATACTTCATTTTCAATCATCTATTTGTTTCTCGTTAAAATACTGAGTAAAATATTGAAAAGGGGAGATGTTCTGTTTTTATTGCATATATCGATGCTTCAGCCGGATTAGAGCCGTTTTACGTGTACATCTTCCATCGGTAATATAAACGGAAAATCAGGAACATTTTAGTTAATTCTAATGAAAACACATTGATTTTTATCATTTGTATTGGAAGCAACATCTTTATACGTCTTTTCTAGGGTCTAAAAAATACGAAACGTCGCTCTATGATTCGAAGTTAAAATCCTCAAATTTGGTATAATAATGACTTTTTTCACGTTTTTCATGTAGTTTGATATTTCGTATATATATTCATTTTTACCAATATTTCGATACTATTTCATGTAGTATCACGATATGTGCTTTGGCCTTCATATCTCAGATTTTCGCATAAAATTGCATTTTAAGCAAGTTTTCTTGCATTTTGTTTCGTACTAAAAATCATCGAATTCAGCAATATTTTGACGTTTATCATCCCCTTTTCCTTTATGTGATATAAACAAAATATCATCGAATTAGGTAATATTTTGCTGTTTTTCCACGTTTTTGTGAACTTTCAGTTTATTGCTCCTAATTCATTTAAAATACGATAAAAATTGTGCAAACACATAATTGATTAGAAATAACCTTAAACACTTAATTTTCAATCAACTATTTTGTTTCTCGTTAAAATACTGAGTAAGATATTGGAAAGGGGAGAAGTTCTGTTTTTATTGCATATATCGACGTTTCAGCCGGATTAGAGCGGTTTTACGTGTACATCTTCCATCGGTAATATAAACAGAAAATCAGGAACATTTTAGTTAATTATAATGAAAACACATTGATTTTTATCATTTGTGTTTCAAACAACATTGTCATATGTCTTTTCTTGGATCTAAATAATACGAAACCTCGCTCTATGATTTGAAGTTAAAATCCTCAAATATGGTAATATAGTGACTTTTTTCACGTTATTCATGTAGTTTGATTTTACGTATATATATTCGTTTTTACCAATATTTCGATACTACTTCATGTTTTCTCACGATATGTGATTTGGCCTTCAAATCTCAGAATTTTCAAATTTTGCATTTTTAAGCAAGTTTTCTTGCATTTTGTTTCGTACTAAAAATCATCGAATTTTGCAATATTTTGACGTTTATCATATTCTTTTCCTTTATGTGATTTAAACAAAATATCATCGAATTAGGCAGTATTTTGCCGTTTTTTCACGTTTTTGTGAATTTTCAGTTTATTGGTATTAATTCATTAAATATACGATAAAAATTATGCAAACACATAATTGATCAGAAAATAACCTTAAATACTTCATTTTCAATCATCTATTTGTTTCTCGTTAAAATACTGAGTAAGATATTGAAAAGGGGAGAAGTTCTGTTTTTATTGCATATATCGACGTTTCAGCCGGATTAGAGCCGTTTTACGTGTACATCTTCCATCGGTAATATAAACGGAAAATCAGGAACATTTTAGTTAATTCTAATGGAAACACATTGATTTTTATCATTTGTATTGGAAGCAACATCTTTATACGTCTTTTGTAGGGTCTAAAAAATACGAAACGTCGCTCTATGATTCGAAGTTAAAATCCTCAAATTTGGTATAATAATGATTTTTTCACGTTTTTCATGTAGTTTGATATTACGTATATATATTCATTTTTACCAATATTTCGATACTATTTCATGTAGTATCACGATATGTGCTTTGGCCTTCATATCTCAGATTTTCGCATAAAATTGCATTTAAGGCAAGTTTTCTTGCATTTTGTTTCGTACTAAAAATCATCGAATTCAGCAATATTTTGACGTTTATCATCCCCTTTTCCTTTATGTGATATGAACAAAATATCATCGAATTAGGCAATATTTTGCTGTTTTTCCACGTTTTTGTGAACTTTCAGTTTATTGCTCTTAATTCATTAAAAATACGATAAAAATTGTGCAAACACATAATTGATTAGAAATTAACCTTAAACACTTAATTTTCAATCAACTATTTGTTTCTCGTTAAAATACTGAGTAAGATATTGGAAAGGGGAGAAGATCTGTTTTTATTGCATATATCGACGTTTCAGCCGGATTAGAGCGGTTTTACCTGTACATCTTCCATCGGTAATATAAACGGAAAATCAGGAACATTTTAGTTAATTCTAATGAACACACATTGATTTTTATCATTTGTATTTCAAACAACATTGTCATATGTCTTTTCTTGGATCTAAATAATACGAAACCTCGCTCTATGATTTAAAGTTAAAATCCTCAAATATGGTAATATAGTGACTTTTTTCTCGTTATTCATGTAGCTTGATTTTACGTATATATATTCGTTTTTACCAATATTTCGATACTACTTCATGTTTTCTCACGATATGTGATTTGGCCTTCAAATCTCAGAATTTTCAAATTTTGCATTTTAAGCAAGTTTTCTTGCATTTTCTTTTGAACTAAAAATCATCGAATTTAGCAATATTTTGACATTTATCATCCCCTTTTCCTTTATGTGATTTAAACAAAATATCATCGAATTAGGCAATATTTTGCCGTTTTTCCACGTTTTTGTGAATTTTCAGTTTATTGGTATTAATTCATTAAATATACGATAAAAATTATGCAAACACATAATTGATCAGAAAATAACCTTAAATACTTCATTTTCAATCATCTATTTGTTTCTCGTTAAAATACTGAGTAAAATATTGAAAAGGGGAGATGTTCTGTTTTTATTGCATATATCGACGCTTCAGCCGGATTAGAGCCGTTTTACGTGTACATCTTCCATCGGTAATATAAACGGAAAATCAGGAACATTTTAGTTAATTCTAATGAAAACACATTGATTTTTATCATTTGTATTGGAAGCAACATCTTTATACGTCTTTTGTAGGCTCTAAAAAATACGAAACGTCGCTCTATGATTCGAAGTTAAAATCCTCAAATTTGGTATAATAATGATTTTTTCACGTTTTTCATGTAGTTTGATATTACGTATATATATTCATTTTTACCAATATTTCGATACTATTTCATGTAGTATCACGATATGTGCTTTGGCCTTCATATCTCAGATTTTCGCATAAAATTGCATTTTAAGCAAGTTTTCTTGCATTTTGTTTCGTACTAAAAATCATCGAATTCAGCAATATTTTGACGTTTATCATCCCCTTTTCCTTTATGTGATATAAACAAAATATCATCGAATTAGGCAATATTTTGCTGTTTTTCCACGTTTTTGTGAACTTTCAGTTTATTGCTCTTAATTCATTAAAAATACGATAAAAATTGTGCAAACACATAATTGATTAGAAATTAACCTTAAACACTTAATTTTCAATCAACTATTTGTTTCTCGTTAAAATACTGAGTAAGATATTGGAAAGGGGAGAAGTTCTGTTTTTATTGCATATATCGACGTTTCAGCCGGATTAGAGCGGTTTTACGTGTACATCTTCCATCGGTAATATAAACGGAAAATCAGGAACATTTTAGTTAATTCTAATGAAAACACATTGATTTTTATCATTTGTGTTTCAAACAACATTGTCATATGTCTTTTCTTGGATCTAAATAATACGAAACCTCGCTCTATGATTTGAAGTTAAAATCCTCAAATATGGTAATATAGTGACTTTTTTCACGTTATTAGTGTAGTTTGATTTTACGTATATATATTCGTTTTTACCAATATTTCGATACTACTTCATGTTTTCTCACGATATGTGATTTGGCCTTAAAATCTCAGAATTTTCAAATTTTGCATTTTTAAGCAAGTTTTCTTGCATTTTGTTTCGTACTAAAAATCATCGAATTTAGCAATATTTTGACGTTTATCATATTCTTTTCCTTTATGTGATTTAAACAAAATATCATCGAATTAGGCAGTATTTTGCCGTTTTTTCACGTTTTTGTGAATTTTCAGTTTATTGGTATTAATTCATTAAATATACGATAAAAATTATGCAAACGCATAATTGATCAGAAAATAACCTTAAATACTTCATTTTCAATCATCTATTTGTTTCTCGTTAAAATACTGAGTAAGATATTGAAAAGGGGAGAAGTTCTGTTTTTATTGCATATATCGACGTTTCAGCCTGATTAGAGCTGTTTTACGTGTACATCTTCCATCGGTAATATAAACGGAAAATCAGGAACATTTTAGTTAATTCTAATGAAAACACATTGATTTTTATCATTTGTATTGGAAGCAACATCTTTATACGTCTTTTGTAGGGTCTAAAAAATACGAAACGTCGCTCTATGATTCGAAGTTAAAATCCTCAAATTTGGTATAATAATGATTTTTTCACGTTTTTCATGTAGTTTGATATTACGTATATATATTCATTTTTACCAATATTTCGATACTATTTCATGTAGTATCACGATATGTGCTTTGGCCTTCATATCTCAGATTTTCGCATAAAATTGCATTTTAAGCAAGTTTTCTTGCATTTTGTTTCGTACTAAAAATCATCGAATTCAGCAATATTTTGACGTTTATCATCCCCTTTTCCTTTATGTGATATAAACAAAATATCATCGAATTAGGCAATATTTTGCTGTTTTTCCACGTTTTTGTGAACTTTCAGTTTATTGCTCTTAATTCATTAAAAATACGATAAAAATTGTGCAAACACATAATTGATTAGAAATTAACCTTAAACACTTAATTTTCAATCAACTATTTGTTTCTCGTTAAAATACTGAGTAAGATATTGGAAAGGGGAGAAGATCTGTTTTTATTGCATATATCGACGTTTCAGCCGGATTAGAGCGGTTTTACCTGTACATCTTCCATCGGTAATATAAACGGAAAATCAGGAACATTTTAGTTAATTCTAATGAACACACATTGATTTTTATCATTTGTATTTCAAACAACATTGTCATATGTCTTTTCTTGGATCTAAATAATACGAAACCTCGCTCTATGATTTGAAGTTAAAATCCTCAAATATGGTAATATAGTGACTTTTTTCTCGTTATTCATGTAGCTTGATGTACGTATATATATTCGTTTTTACCAATATTTCGATACTACTTCATGTTTTCTCACGATATGTGATTTGGCCTTCAAATCTCAGAATTTTCAAATTTTGCATTTTTAAGCAAGTTTTCTTGCATTTTCTTTTGAACTAAAAATCATCGAATTTAGCAATATTTTGACATTTATCATCCCCTTTTCCTTTATGTGATTTAAACAAAATATCATCGAATTAGGCAATATTTTGCCGTTTTTCCACGTTTTTGTGAATTTTCAGTTTATGGGTATTAATTCATTAAATATACGATAAAAATTATGCAAACACATAATTGATCAGAAAATAACCTTAAATACTTCATTTTCAATCATCTATTTGTTTCTCGTTAAAATACTGAGTAAGATATTGAAAAGGGGAGAAGTTCTGTTTTTATTGCATATATCGACGTTTCAGCCGGATTAGAGCCGTTTTACGTGTACATCTTCCATCGGTAATATAAACGGAAAATCAGGAACATTTTAGTTAATTCTAATGGAAACACATTGATTTTTATCATTTGTATTGGAAGCAACATCTTTATACGTCTTTTGTAGGGTCTAAAAAATACGAAACGTCGCTCTATGATTCGAAGTTAAAATCCTCAAATTTGGTATAATAATGATTTTTTCACGTTTTTCATGTAGTTTGATATTACGTATATATATTCATTTTTACCAATATTTCGATACTATTTCATGTAGTATCACGATATGTGCTTTGGCCTTCATATCTCAGATTTTCGCATAAAATTGCATTTAAGGCAAGTTTTCTTGCATTTTGTTTCGTACTAAAAATCATCGAATTCAGCAATATTTTGACGTTTATCATCCCCTTTTCCTTTATGTGATATGAACAAAATATCATCGAATTAGGCAATATTTTGCTGTTTTTCCACGTTTTTGTGAACTTTCAGTTTATTGCTCTTAATTCATTAAAAATACGATAAAAATTGTGCAAACACATAATTGATTAGAAATTAACCTTAAACACTTAATTTTCAATCAACTATTTGTTTCTCGTTAAAATACTGAGTAAGATATTGGAAAGGGGAGAAGATCTGTTTTTATTGCATATATCGACGTTTCAGCCGGATTAGAGCGGTTTTACCTGTACATCTTCCATCGGTAATATAAACGGAAAATCAGGAACATTTTAGTTAATTCTAATGAACACACATTGATTTTTATCATTTGTATTTCAAACAACATTGTCATATGTCTTTTCTTGGATCTAAATAATACGAAACCTCGCTCTATGATTTAAAGTTAAAATCCTCAAATATGGTAATATAGTGACTTTTTTCTCGTTATTCATGTAGCTTGATTTTACGTATATATATTCGTTTTTACCAATATTTCGATACTACTTCATGTTTTCTCACGATATGTGATTTGGCCTTCAAATCTCAGAATTTTCAAATTTTGCATTTTAAGCAAGTTTTCTTGCATTTTCTTTTGAACTAAAAATCATCGAATTTAGCAATATTTTGACATTTATCATCCCCTTTTCCTTTATGTGATTTAAACAAAATATCATCGAATTAGGCAATATTTTGCCGTTTTTCCACGTTTTTGTGAATTTTCAGTTTATTGGTATTAATTCATTAAATATACGATAAAAATTATGCAAACACATAATTGATCAGAAAATAACCTTAAATACTTCATTTTCAATCATCTATTTGTTTCTCGTTAAAATACTGAGTAAAATATTGAAAAGGGGAGATGTTCTGTTTTTATTGCATATATCGACGCTTCAGCCGGATTAGAGCCGTTTTACGTGTACATCTTCCATCGGTAATATAAACGGAAAATCAGGAACATTTTAGTTAATTCTAATGAACACACATTGATTTTTATCATTTGTATTTCAAACAACATTGTCATATGTCTTTTCTTGGATCTAAATAATACGAAACCTCGCTCTATGATTTGAAGTTAAAATCCTCAAATATGGTAATATAGTGACTTTTTTCACGCTATTCATGTAGTTTGATTTTACGTATATATATTCATTTCTACCAATATTTCGATACTACTTCATATTTTCTCACGATATGTGATTTGGCCTTCAAATCTCAGAATTTTCAAATTTTGCATTTTTAAGCAAGTTTTCTTGCATTTTTTTTTGTACTAAAAATCATCGAATTTAGCAATATTTTGACATTTATCATCCCCTTTTCCTTTATGTGATTTAAACAAAATATCATCGAATTAGGCAATATTTTGCCGTTTTTCCACGTTTTTGTGAATTTTCAGTTTATTGTACTTAATTCATTAAATATACGATAAAAATTATGCAAACACATAATTGATCTGAAAATAACCTTAAATACTTCATTTTCAATCATCTATTTGTTTCTCGTTAAAATACTGAGTAAGATATTGAAAAGGGGAGAAGTTCTGTTTTTATTGCATATATCGACGTTTCAGCCGGATTAGAGCCGTTTTACGTGTACATCTTCCATCGGTAATATAAACGGAAAATCAGGAACATTTTAGTTAATTCTAATGAAAACACATTGATTTTTATCATTTGTATTGGAAGCAACATCTTTATACGTCTTTTGTAGGCTCTAAAAAATACGAAACGTCTCTCTATGATTCGAAGTTAAAATCCTCAAATTTGGTATAATAATGATTTTTTCACGTTTTTCATGTAGTTTGATATTACGTATATATATTCATTTTTACCAATATTTCGATACTATTTCATGTAGTATCACGATATGTGCTTTGGCCTTCATATCTCAGATTTTCGCATAAAATTGCATTTTAAGCAAGCTTTCTTGCATTTTGTTTCGTACTAAAAATCATCGAATTCAGCAATATTTTGACGTTTATCATCCCCTTTTCCTTTATGTGATATAAACAAAATATCATCGAATTAGGCAATATTTTGCTGTTTTTCCACGTTTTTGTGAACTTTCAGTTTATTGCTCTTAATTCATTAAAAATACGATAAAAATTGTGCAAACACATAATTGATTAGAAATTAACCTTAAACACTTAATTTTCAATCAACTATTTGTTTCTCGTTAAAATACTGAGTAAGATATTGGAAAGGGGAGAAGTTCTGTTTTTATTGCATATATCGACGTTTCAGCCGGATTAGAGCGGTTTTACGTGTACATCTTCCATCGGTAATATAAACGGAAAATCAGGAACATTTTAGTTAATTCTAATGAAAACACATTGATTTTTATCATTTGTGTTTCAAACAACATTGTCATATGTCTTTTCTTGGATCTAAATAATACGAAACCTCGCTCTATGATTTGAAGTTAAAATCCTCAAATATGGTAATATAGTGACTTTTTTCACGTTATTAGTGTAGTTTGATTTTACGTATATATATTCGTTTTTACCAATATTTCGATACTACTTCATGTTTTCTCACGATATGTGATTTGGCCTTAAAATCTCAGAATTTTCAAATTTTGCATTTTTAAGCAAGTTTTCTTGCATTTTGTTTCGTACTAAAAATCATCGAATTTAGCAATATTTTGACTTTATCATATTCTTTTCCTTTATGTGATTTAAACAAAATATCATCGAATTAGGCAGTATTTTGCCGTTTTTTCACGTTTTTGTGAATTTTCAGTTTATTGGTATTAATTCATTAAATATACGATAAAAATTATGCAAACGCATAATTGATCAGAAAATAACCTTAAATACTTCATTTTCAATCATCTATTTGTTTCTCGTTAAAATACTGAGTAAGATATTGAAAAGGGGAGAAGTTCTGTTTTTATTGCATATATCGACGTTTCAGCCTGATTAGAGCTGTTTTACGTGTACATCTTCCATCGGTAATATAAACGGAAAATCAGGAACATTTTAGTTAATTCTAATGAAAACACATTGATTTTTATCATTTGTATTGGAAGCAACATCTTTATACGTCTTTTGTAGGGTCTAAAAAATACGAAACGTCGCTCTATGATTCGAAGTTAAAATCCTCAAATTTGGTATAATAATGATTTTTTCACGGTGGAGGGTAACTCCATACACAGCTTCAAGTGTAGATATGATAGATCCCATTAGGCTCATGAACCTGTACATTAGTTGATTGACAGTTGAGAGGCGGGACCAAAGGGCCAGAGCTCAACCCCCCGCAAGCACAACTAGGTAAGTACTACAAAACAACCATCACCACACAATACAACCACCACCACACACTACCACTACCACCACACACTACCACCACCTCCACACAGTACCACCATCTCCACACAATATCATCACAATCACACACTACCACCACCTCCACACTATCACCACCACCACACACTACCACCACCACCACACAATACCACCACCTCCACACACTACCACCACCTCCACAAACTACCACCACCACCATACACTACCACTACCACACACTACCACCACCACCACACACTACCACCACTACCACACATTAAACCCACAACACACTACCACGACACATTACCACCACCACCACCACCACACAACACCACCACCACACAATACCACCACCATCACACACAACCACTACCACCACAAACTACCACCACCCCCACACACTACCACCACCACCGCCAAACACTACCATAACCACAACACACTAGCACCACCAGTACACACTACCACTACTACTACAAACTACCACTACAAAAACACACTACCACCACCACCACACACTACCACCACCACCACCACACACTATCACCACCACCACCACACACTACCGCCACCACCACCACCACACACTGCCACCACCACCACCACACACTACCACCACCACTACACACTGCCACCCCCACCACACACTACCACCACCACCACACACTGCCACCACCACCACCACACACTACCACCACCACTACACACTGCCACCCCCAAGCACACTACCACCACCACTACACACTGCCGCCACCACCACACACTACCACCACCACCACACACTACCACCCCCACCACATACTAGAACTACCTTCATAGACTACAACCATCACCAAACACTTCCACACTTCAACACCTCCAGCCACACTATACTACAACTATCACCACACGCTACAACCACATTCACACTACATCCACCATCACGCACTACCACCCTCACCATACACTACCACTACCACAAAACACTACCTCCACCACCACAATCACCATCACCACCATAACACACTACGACGACGATGACCACCACCACACATTACCACTGTACACTACCACCACCACTTCACAATACCAACACCAAAATACACTACAACCACACACCACCACCATCACCACCACACACTCCCACCACAAACCTCCACCACCACAACACACTACCACCACACACTTCAACCACCACCACACACTACCACCATCTCCACACACTATCACCACCTCAACACACTTCAACCACCACCTCACACTACTACCACCACACACTTGTGGTGCTAGTACTTGCCACCCCTGAATCCATGTTGATGCTGTGTTACAAAGTTCTTTCGCTCCAGATGTTCCACTAACTTTTTTCACACAATCTTCTCCATCAGCATACCTTGTAAGCTGATGGAGAAGATTGTGTGAAGAAAGCTAATGAAGCATCTGGAGCGAAAGAACTTTGAAACACAGCATCAACATGGGTTCAGGGATAGCAAGTCTTGCCTCACATGGGTAATTGAATTCTATGACCAGGCAACAAAAAACAAGCAAGAAAGAGAGAGTGGGCAGATTGCATATTTTTGTATTGCCAGAAACAATTTGATAAAGCAACACACAAGAGGCTAGTGAAAAAGCTGGAGATGCAGGTTGGAAAGAAAGGCAAGGTACTCCATTGGATAGGGGAGTACCTAAGCAGCAGAAGGCAACGAGTCACTGTGAGGGGTGAGGTCTCAGATTGGCGAGACGTCACAAGTGGAGTCCCGAAGGGGTCAGTCGTTGGACCTATACTGTTTCTGATATATGTAAATGATCTCACAGAGGGTATAGACTCGTTTCTCTCAATGTTTGCTGATGATGCAAAAATTATATGGAGGATAGAAACAGAGGATGATAGTAGGAGGATACAAGATGACCTAGACAGACTGAATGAATGGTCCAACAAATGGCTGCTAAAGTTCAACCCGAGTAAATGCAAAGTAATGAAACTAGGCGGTGGAAACAGGAGGCCAGACAGAGGATCCAGAATTGAAGATGAAGTACTTAATGAAACGGACAGAGAAAAAGATCTAGGAGTTGATATCCCACCAAACCTGTCTCTTGAAGCCCACATAAAAGAATTACGTCTGCGGCATTTGCGAGGCTGGCTAACATCAGAAACCTTTATAAGGAATCATTCAGAATCTTGTATACCACATATGTAAGACCAATCTCAGCGTATGCGATCCCAGCATGGAACCTGTACCTCTTCTAGCACAAGACGAAGCTGGAAAAAGTTCCATGGTATGCCACTTGACTAGTCCCAGAACTAAGAGGCATGAGTTACGAGGAAAAGCTGAGGGAAATGCACCTTACGACACTGGAAGACAGAAGACTATGGGGAGATATGATCACTATCTACAAAATCCTCAAGGAAATTAATAGGGTAGACAAGGATAAACTATTCAACACTGGTGGTATGCGAACAAGGGGACACAGGTGGAAACTGAGTACCCAAATGAGCAACAGGGACGTTAGAAAGAACTTTTTCAGTGTCAGAGTAGTTATCAGATGGAATGCATTAAGCAGTGATGTGGTGGAGGCTGACTCCATACACAGTTTTAAATGTAGATATGATAGAGCCCAGTAGGCTCAGGAATCTGTACACCAGGTGATTGACAGTTGAGAAGCGGGACCAAAGAGCCAAAGCTCAACCCCCGCAAGCACAAATAGGTGAGTACATATATGTGAGTACACTACTACCACATTCACACTAAATCCACCAACACACTCTACCACTGCAACCACCACTATACACTACCACTACCACCACCACCACCACAAACAATTACCACTACAACACACTACCACCACCATAACACACTACCACTATCATCACACACTACCACCACCACTAAACAATAACACCACCAAAACACTCTACCACTATCACCACCACACACCACTACAACTACCACAAACTACCACCACCACCACACACACATTACAACCACCTCCACACACTACCACTATCTGCACACACTACCACCAACACACACTACAACCACCACCACACACTACAATCACCACAACACAATACAACCACCACCACCGGGAGCCTGTCGGCCGAGCGGACAGCATGCTGGACTTGTGATCCTGGGTTCGATCCCAGGCGCCGGCGAGAAACAATGGGCAGAGTTTCTTTCACCTTATGCCCCGGTTACCTAGCAGTAAAATAGGTACCTGGGTGTTAGTCAGCTGTCACGGGCTGCTTCCTGGGGGTGGAGGCTTAGTCGATGACCGGGCCGCGGGGACGCTAAAAAAAAAAGCCCCGAAATCATCTCAAGATAACCACACACTTCAGATCTTCCAGCCACACTTCACCACAACCTTCACACCACACTCACACTATAACCATCACCACACACTACCACCACCACCACACACTGTGTTACAAAGTGATGGTGGTGATCACAACCACCACCACAACACACTACCACCACCAGCACCACACGCTACCACCACCACCACCACAACCCCACACTACTACTACCACCATCTCCACACACACTATCACCACCTCTACACACTACTACCACCACCAGCACCACACACTACCATCACCACACACTACCATCTCCACATACTACCACCACAACACACTACCACCACCACACATTACAACCACCACCACTACACACTACAACCACCAGCACTCCACACCACTCACTACCACTACCACACCACCACCAACGCCACTACTACCACACACCACAACTCACCACTACCACTACCACACTACATACACACACCACCTCTACCACACTACACCACACACTACCTCTACGACCCTACACCACACACTACCTCTACCCGACACCACCACCCCACCTCTACCACAGTACACCACACCACCACCACACACTCCACCACATCACACATCACTATTATCACAATACACTACCACACCACACTACTTCACCACTACACGACCACACAACACTTCCACCACTACCACCACACCACCACTACCACACAATTACCAAGCCACACTACCACACAACCATTATCACATCACCACTCTACCTCATAACCCAACCACACTGCCCCACCACAATACCATACAGCCTAAATACACTACCACACAAACCCACCTTATTACTACACCACACCACCCCAACACACCACCACCACTACCATATCACTGCACGATACTACCCCAACACACTTCTACCACCGCCCCCACAACTACCTCACTGCAATTACTGCACAGCCTCATCACACCACCACACCACCTCACCATATTACATCACCACACTATTACATCACACCACCTCCAGATCACCACAATACCAACCATCACTACTACACCACACTAACATGCACACTGCAACCACGAACACCATCAATCATTACCACCAATTTTAACCATCACTCACCACTTCCACCAACCACAATAACAAACCACCACTTCCACCAATCACAGCCCACCAAAAACAACCTCTACCACCATGGATTCTCCATTAAGTGAAAAAAAAATAATATAAATGTTGAAACAACTTTTATTATGATCTTGTTTTATTTTACAAAATGTAGAAATATATTTGTATTTTTCTACATTTTTATATATAATAGCAATCACAAAAACTACTTTTATTAAATATTTAAGGTTGCTACAAGGTTTCAATTTTTTTTAGCCATCGTTTAGTGCAGTAAGTTTTGGAAACTTTTTTACTACCACACACAATTAGATTGTTAATACGTGAAAGCAAACGTTGCCACTGCTTTCAAACACTTTCCAGATACGTTGTGGCAACCTAAAATTGTTTCCTTGGGTGAAGCTTAAATTTTGTGTTGGAGTCTGCTGTATCTTAGCACACAAAAAAATGTATTTGGTAGCACAACAAATTGTCGACAATCCTAGTGTTCATGGTTTGAAAGCGGCAAAATAGTGTATCATAGTGACTGTTGGCAAACACTATGGACTATTAATCCACATGGGAATGGTGAAGACAGAACTGCTAAGAGAGATAATGCGCTAGGAAGATGAGCAAATTCCCCCACTGGAAATATTAGAGCAGTCCCCGTCCACCAATGGTGCAAATGTTGTAGCTACAGGAAATGGGGAGACTCAGATGCAGTGGCACGCAGAATTGGAACTAGAAGTTGAAGTTAGAGGCAGAGCAAGCTCGGAAGAGGTTAGAAACAGAGCAAGCTCAAGAGCAGAAAAAATGGAAATAGAACTAGCAATGAAGCGGTTAGAAGAGGAGTAAGCTCAGAAAATGGGAGTCAGAGATTAGGCTAGCAGAATTGAGAATTAGATTATAAAATGTCGGTGTGGTTGACTTAGGAACACCTGTGCAGTTAAAGGTTAACAAAAATGTCAAGTTTTCTACATTCTGTGAGACTGACCCAGACCAGTTCTTCACTCATTTTGAAAGGTTGGAACAGAGTATGGAATGACCTGAAACACAATGTGTATCTCTTCTGCAAGGTCAGTTGGTGGGAAAGGCACAGAGTATATTTGCAGCTAGGGCTTTGAGTGACAGTTTTGATTATGACAAGGAAAAGGCAGCCATCTTTACTGCTTATCAACTTGTTCCTGAGGCATAGACAAACGTTTAGACAACTGAGACGAGACCCAAGTCAAACGTTGGTAGAATTTGCACAAAAGCAATATAATATGTTTAATAAATGGTTAGATGCTGAAAAAAATGGTATCTGGACTCCTTTAGTTCTACTACTTTTAGTAGAACTTTTATTATTCATACCTTCTAATGTGGCTTTATACTTGGCAGAGAAATTACCTAGAGATATTTATGAGTTGGCTAAATTAGCAGAAGAATATGAGTTCATTTATAAAGTAAATTTTAAAAATAAAATTCAATCAAATAGACAAGGATCTTGTCAAGCACTAAACTCCTCCGTCAGATTTGGGTCCCACATGTACCCCATTAGCAGATCAAGGAAACACTTTTTCAAAGGGGACAGGTGGTAAAGGGAGTAATGTGAAGCCCAAAGAGGATCACACCAGTAATAAGCCTCATCCAGAGTTGAAACAGTGTTCCTACTGCTATAGGGAGGGTCATGTTGTAAAGAGTTGTTGGTTTTTTCACCCAGAAAAGAGGCCTATGGCACTCACAGTGTGTGATGGGAGGAAAACCAAATATATAGCAAAAATAATGGGGAAAAAAGCTCTTTCTATAAATCATTTTGAAGATTTTATATTAAACTAGCTGTACCAGCCACGCATTGCTGTGGCTCAGTCTGGGTAAATGGAAAAGAAAGAAAAGAGAAAGCGCACGTTTCAAATATGTTTAATTTCACAGTGCTTGTGGGTATACAATATGTTTTGTTTTTCTATTGTCTGTGGAGATATAGAGATTGTCTGGTTTGCCGACTCTAGAACACGCAACATATAATTGTCCCTATGAGAAGCATTCCATGTCTAGATATAAACTGCACATTTCTAAAGATTGGCCCTAAGCTTTGTTGATGGTGATTGCAAGCGCCAATCGAATTGGAAATTACAATATCATAAATTGAAATGGCATATCTGTTGGAATCATAGGAATGCGAGGAATGAGAACATCTTCACCTTTGAAAGGTCCTGACAAGATTGTTGCTTTTACAACGTTGCTGATTAATTTTTTACTGCAAGGCGCGTAGCGTTGCAAGCTTTAGCTGGTTGATATTTCGCAACATGATAATTGGCACACAGATTTTCAATTGCCGTACGTGTCATGGTATCCCTGGCAAATCGAGAGAATTCAAAAAATCTGTTGAACAACTAACTGCTTCATCTTCTTTCTTAACAGCGTCGACGGATTTGTATTGAGGAATTACAAGTAATTTTGGCCTGAAATCTCCTGCAAGCAATTTTAATGTGTTCCTATATGGTCTGATGTTTCCACGCAAATCTTGCAATGATCGATCAAGAGCCTCGAACGATTTTTTGTGGGAAATTGTTCTTACATCCCAAACGATAAGTTTACATTTCTGCAATACTTTTTCCATGCTGGATGCTTTGGATATGTTGCACGTGGGCGTTTCAATGAATTGCATATTCAATGGCAATTTCAAAGCCGAAGTCGCAGTTCTTCCACCTGGTAACAATGTAGCAGCTATTCCGGACGATGCAAAAGCTAAGGTTATGCCATTTTGGGATCGAAATGCCGCCAGAATCAATCTAATTAGAAAGGATTTACAGTGCCTCCTGGCGCATCTAAAAAGATTTCTCCAAACCCGTTATTGAAAGTTTGAATTATTTGATGGTAAATGCCTTTTCGCTCAAGCGTTAGCTTAGGAATATTTGATTGCACATACGCCAATAGATCACACATGTTGTAATTTTGTTCACGATGCAATTCTACACTGAACGAAGCAGCAGCAGATCGATTCGGTGACGGCATTTCCAATTGATTTAGAACTTTGTTCACGAATTCTAAGCACAAATCTTCAATCATTATCAACGCTTCGTTGTAGATTTCTGCTGTGAAATCCATGTTCATATTTGAATTTTCCTTCATATTCGACGGATAATATCTTCAGCCATGTGCAATTTATATTTCTCCCATAACTCTGTTGGAGATGAAGGGGAGCACACGGTCAATATTATTAGAAACAATGTATAAATTTCATTTGGATGTGACGTGATGGAAGCGTCATTAATGCATATATCCCAGTGTCGGTCACTCCAATAAATTCCGAGCGTGACATGCACTACGGAAAGTGACATGTGTTACGCCGTTGACAAATCTCAGTGGCCTGAAAGACGTTGGACCGGGCACATTTACCAACAGCATGCGAAGAAAGAAGCATTCATCCTGATTGGGATGCACGGTGTACAGTCTGCCTATCGTAGTTTATTTGAATATTCCAGGTTGTCCGTCGACTCGGTCTCCTAGTTTGCGTCGTTCAAATGATTTTCTACTGGCATTCCATGTGTAATACATACAGCACTTCCGAATACAGCAGTGTTTTCGCAAATGCATCATTTTGACATAACATGAAGAAAGCAGTTAACGTTGTAGCCGGTGGATTCATAGCTGTTGTACATTTGCAGCTGTGAAATAAATGTGTTGTCTATTTTCTTGTTTTCAAAACAAAAACAAAAAATACTAACTAAATATTTAAATTCAAATGCAGATCAATTAACAGCTCAATTTCACCACCAACTGCACTGAAAAATAAGAAGAACAGTAAAAAAATAAAATAAAAAAGAAACAAATAATCTATACCCACGAAATGAATGGTATGATAAACAACACAGCTCAATTCCAATGCAACGTCACACAAAATAATTAAATCAAAATGAAAAAATCAAAATCTATGAAAATTCAATTTATCAATGAAATTGGAAATATTGAAATGGAATCGTAACATATATTGTATATCGTGTGTTGCTCTTACCTGCAACAGATGCCGCTGTTCTTCACAAAACGCACGTTTTTACCTGTCACAGGTGTGGCATCTAAATAGTAGGTATATAAAAACACGCACGTATTCGAATGGAACATGGTGTAAAAATTACAAAGCAATCGGTGAAGAACTATCGGAGATTACAGCAAGTGTTGCTCTTACGTCCTACAGATGGAGCTGTTTTAAAAAAAAAGCATGATTTTTCCTGTCACAGGTGAGACATGTATATAGTAGGTATGTAAAAACACTCGCCTATTCGAATGCAATGTTGTGTCAAAATTTCAAAGCAATCAGTAAGGAGGTTTCGAAGATTTCCCTCACATGAAAAACACCTGAAAATCACAGCTATAAACAAAAAAAACATGTTTTTTCCCCGTCACAGATGTGTCATCCATATAGTATGCATATAAAAACCCGCTCGGATGCGAAGCGAACGTTGTGTGAAAATTTCAAGGCAATCGGTGAAGAACTTTCAGAGGTTAGTGATTTTGAACAAACGAACATTTCCATTTTTATTGATATAGATAGGAAATTACAGTGTGCAAATGGTTTGTTACATGATGTTAAAATTAGATCCAAATATGCAATAAATGAAAACTGGTTCGATTTCAATCAAACTTTTTTGACGAGTTGTATATAAAAAGGGTTTCATCTGGTCCAAGTTTCTGCATCGTAGCATAAATAGCTAGAGAGACAAAAAATATTGAATTATGTGTCAAAAATTTTCCATAATGGTCACAAGCTATTAACTATTACAAGTGTCAACTGAACTCATCTCTATGTCGCCCAGCTATCACAAGAGCATATATTAAAAAAATTAATTAGTTTTAATAAAAAAAAAATATTTTTTTTTACTTTTATTTTTCATACTTGTTTATTGGACGATTTGCATGAAACTTATACACCTGGCTGCACGTAAGCCTATCTGTAAGGGTGCCAATTTTAGAGGAAATTGGTGTATGTCAACCTCAGCCACAGATGGCAGCACTTTAGACTTAAATTTTTAATTATTTATTTTTCCAGTAACATGAAAAAATGTTTATTTAATTTACATGAAACTTACACCTTATATGTAAAGTTTATGTCTCTAAAATCTTTAGGTAGCGTTTTTTCCTAAGTTCATTTATTGATTTTATAATAGCAATAAACATGATACATTTCCATAATTTTTATGAGAACTTTGACTATTTGTATTAGGAAAACTAAAGGTGTTTTTTAAAATCCTCTTCTACAGATCCTTTATTATATGCTAATGTGTCAGAAAAGTGTCATAGAATGATTATATCTGAAAAGGTGAAAGGTTTAAACTCATTTGAAAATGTGTAATGTTCGTTGAAAAAAATTAATCTCCCTTTCTATTTAAGCTGCAGTACTGAAACTTCGAACAATTGCAGCCCTTTTCATATACAACTAGTACAAAAATATTGATTGACATTGAACAACTTTTAAAAACTATTATAATGCCTCCTTGGTGAGACCTAGCAGCAACAGTTGGAGTAGACCTTGTATTTTAGTTCCAAAGAAAGATGGAACTCACAGGTTGGTCATTGATTACATATAATTAAATGTAATGACTGTAGATGATAATTTTCCAATACCTAGATTAGATGATTTCATAGACAGTGTTGGTAAAGTCAAGTTTGTAATCAAACTAGACTTGTTAAAAACGTGCTGGCAAATTCCTTTAACACCAAGAGCACGGGAGATGAGTGCATTTGTAACTGCAGATGGGTTGTATAAATTCACTGTAATTAATTTTGGGCTGAAAAAGGCCCCAGCAACTTTACAGCGTCTTATGAACTTCGTAATAAAGGACATACCACAATGTAGAGCTTACTTGGATGATGTTGTAATTAATTACAATAATTGGTAGGACCATATGAAAGGTTTAACTAAATTATTAGAATGCATAGAGAAGGCTAATTTAACAGTAAACTTACACAAATGTACTTTTGCTAGAGCTAGTATTTGTTAGGACATGAAGTGGGAAATGGGAAGGTGTTACTCAAAAATAAAATAAATGATATATTAGAGTATTCACTGTTGACTAATAAGAAGGAGGTGCAAAGATATCCAGGAATGTGTGCTTATTATTGAAAGTTCTGTAAAGGTTTGGCAGCAATTGCAGCTCCTTTGACAGATTTGCTATGTAAAAATTGTAAAAATGGAAAGTTTAGATGTTAAAATGTTAGATGTTAACCTATAAAGATAGGTTAGGTTAGGTTAGGTAGGGTTGGTTAGGTTCGGTCATATATCTACGTTAATTTTAACTCCAATAAAATAAAAATTACCTCATACATAATGAAATGGGTAGCTTTATCATTTCATAAGAAAAAAATTAGAGAAAATATATTAATTCAGGAAAACTTGGCTTATTAGGCAAATCGGGCCTTGCATAGTAGGCTGAGAAGTGCGTTCTGGCTACTAGGTACGACATATATATATATATATATATATATATATATATATATATATATATATATATATATATATATATATATATATATATATATATACAACTTTAGAACACTTTCCCACCAGGAGACTCGAACCCTAGCCAGCACAGAAGCCTTCCAGCAACTGGCATAACAGGTACGCCTTAACCCGCTCCACCACCTGCTCAGACCCTTAAAAGAGATGGTAATTTCGGAGTATTTATATACCCCAAAGATCACCACCTCCCAAGAGCACTAGAGCAAGTGAGGGGTCATTTATACGTTTATTTCATCAAGTCCCTGTTAATATGGGAGAACACTGTGTCTATGCTTAAGGCACAACTCTCCTAAACACGAGAGTGAAGTATACAACTTTAGAACACTTTCCCACCAGGAGACTCGAACCCTAGCCAGCACAGAAGCCTTCCAGCCACTGGCATAACAGGTACGCCTTAACCCGCTCCACCACCTGCTCAGACCCTTAAAAGAGATGGTAATTTCGGAGTATTTATATACCCCAAAGATCACCACCTCCCAAGAGCACTAGAGCAAGTGAGGGGTCATTTATACGTTTATTTCATCAAGTCCCTGTTAATATGGGAGAACACTGTGTCTATGCTTAAGGCACAACTCTCCTAAACACGAGAGTGAAGTATACAACTTTAGAACACTTTCCCACCAGGAGACTCGAACCCTAGCCAGCACAGAAGCCTTCCAGCAACTGGCATAACAGGTACGCCTTAACCCGCACCACCACCTGCTCAGACCCTTAAAAGAGATGGTAATTTCGGAGTATTTATATACCCCAAAGATCACCACCTCCCAAGAGCACTAGAGCAAGTATATATATATATATATATATATATATATATATATATATATATATATATATATATATATATATATATATATATATATATATATATATATATATATATATATATATATATATATATATATGTCGTACCTAGTAGCCAGAACGCACTTGTCAGCCTACTATGCAAGGCTCGATTTGCCTAATAAGCCAAGTTTTCATGAATTAATTGTTTCTCGACTACCTAACCTACCTAACCTGATCTACCCTAACTTTTTCGGCTACCTAACCTAACCTAACCTATAAAGAAAAGTTAGGTTAGGTTAGGTAGGGTTGGTTAGGTTCGGTCATATATCTACGTTAATTTTAACTCCAATAAAAAAAAATTGACTTCATACATAATGAAATGGGTAGTTTTATCATTTCATAAGAAAAAAATTAGAGAAAATATAATAATTCAGGAAAACTTGGCTTATTAGGCAAATTGGGCCTTGCATAGTAGGCTGACAAGTGCGTTCTGGCTACTAGGTACGACATATATATATATATATATATATATATATATATATATATATATATATATATATATATATATATATATATATATATATATATATATATATATATATATATATATATATATATGTCGTACCTAGTAGCCAGAACGCACTTCTCAGCCTACTATGCAAGGCCCGATTTGCCTAATAAGCCAAGTTTTCATGAATTAATTGTTTTTCGACTACCTAACCTACCTAACCTGACCTAACCTAACTTTTTCGGCTACCTAACTAAACCTAACCTATAAAGATAGGTTAGGTTAGGTTAGGTAGGGTTGGTTAGGTTCGGTCATATATCTACGTTAATTTTAACTCCAATAAAATAAAATTGACCTCATACATAATGAAATAGGTAACTTTATCATTTCATAAGAAAAAAATTAGAAAAAATATATTAATTAAGGAAAACTTGGCTTATTAGGCAAATCGGGCCTTGAATAGTAGGCCAAAAAGTGAGTTCTGGCTACTAGGTACGACATATATATATATATATATATATATATATATATATATGTCGTACCTAGTAGCCAGAACGCACTTCTCAGCCTACTATGCAAGGCCCGATTTGCCTAATAAGCCAAGTTTTCCTGAATTAATATATTTACTATATTTTTTTTTCTTATGAAATGATAAAGCTACCCTTTTCTCTATGTATGAGGTCAATTTTTTTTTATTGGAGTTAAAATTAACGTAGATATATGACCGAACCTAACCAACCCTACCTAACCTAACCTAACCTATATTTATAGGTAAGGTTAGGTTAGGTAGCCAAAAAAAGCTAGGTTAGGTTAGGTTAGGTAGGTTAGGTAGACGAAAAAACATTAATTCATGAAAACTTGGCGTATTAGGCAAATCGGGCCTTGAATAGTAGGCTGAGAAGTGCGTTCTGGCTATTAGGTACGACATATATATATATATATATATATATATATATATATATATATATATATATATATATATATATATATATATATATATATATATGTCGTACCTAGTAGCCAGAACGCACTTCTCAGCCTACTATGCAAGGCCCGATTTGCCTAATAAGCCAAGTTTTCCTGAATTAACATATTTTCTTTAATTTTTTTCTTATGAAATGATAAAGCTACCCATTTCATTATGTATGAGGTCAATTGTTTTTTATTGGAGTTAAAATTAACGTAGATATATGACCGAACCTAACCAACCCTACCTAACCTAACCTATCTTTACAGGTTAGGTTAGGTTAGGTAGCCGAAAAAGTTAGGTTAGGTTAGGTTAGGTAGGTTAGGTAGTCGAAAAACAATTAATTCATGAAAACTTGGCTTATTAGGCAAATTGGGCCTTGCATAGTAGGCTGAGAAGTGCGTTCTGGCTACTAGGTTCGACATATATATATATATATATATATATATATATATATATATATATATATATATATATATATATATATATATATATATATATATATATATATATATATATATATATATTGTCACTTTCTTAATCACGTGTTTATTTTCGTGATATATATATATATATATATAATCTTTGGACAACACCCACCAGTGGGACTCGAACCCAGAAAGCACAACTACCTTCCAGTAGCTGGCATAACTAGTATGCTTTAACCCACTACGCCATCAGACCTTACAAAAGAAGTAGATAGTTCGAGATATATATATCTCAAACATCTCTACCTCCCGAAGGCACCAGATGAGTGAGGGGTCAGTCTGCAATTTTCGTCAAGCCACTGTCAATGTGAGAGAACTCGTGTCCAGCTTATAAGCCTATACTTGCATAAACCACAAGTGAAGATAAACAATCTTTGGACAACACCCACCAGTGGGACTCGAACCCAGAAAGCACAACTACCTTCCAGTAGCTGGCATAACTAGTATGCTTTAACCCACAACGCCATCAGACCTTACAAAAGAAGTAGATAGTTCGAGATATATATATCTCAAACATCTCTACCTCCCGAAGGCACCAGATGAGTGAGGGGTCAGTCTGCAATTTTCGTCAAGCCACTGTCAATGTGAGAGAACTCGTGTCCAGCTTATAAGCCTATACTTGCATAAACCACAAGTGAAGATAAACAATCTTTGGACAACACCCACCAGTGGGACTCGAACCCAGAAAGCACAACTACCTTCCAGTAGCTGGCATAACTAGTATGCTTTAACCCACTACGCCATCAGACCTTACAAAAGAAGTAGATAGTTCGAGATATATATATCTCAAACATCTCTACCTCCCGAAGGCACCAGATGAGTGAGGGGTCAGTCTGCAATTTTCGTCAAGCCACTGTCAATGTGAGAGAACTCGTGTCCAGCTTATAAGCCTATACTTGCATAAACCACAAGTGAAGATAAACAATCTTTGGACAACACCCACCAGTGGGACTCGAACCCAGAAAGCACAACTACCTTCCAGTAGCTGGCATAACTAGTATGCTTTAACCCACTACGCCATCAGACCTTACAAAAGAAGTAGATAGTTCGAGATATATATATCTCAAACATCTCTACCTCCCGAAGGCACCAGATGAGTGAGGGGTCAGTCTGCAATTTTCGTCAAGCCACTGTCAATGTGAGAGAACTCGTGTCCAGCTTATAAGCCTATACTTGCATAAACCACAAGTGAAGATAAACAATCTTTGGACAACACCCACCAGTGGGACTCGAACCCAGAAAGCACAACTACCTTCCAGTAGCTGGCATAACTAGTATGCTTTAACCCACTACGCCATCAGACCTTACAAAAGAAGTAGATAGTTCGAGATATATATATCTCAAACATCTCTACCTCCCGAAGGCACCAGATGAGTGAGGGGTCAGTCTGCAATTTTCGTCAAGCCACTGTCAATGTGAGAGAACTCGTGTCCAGCTTATAAGCCTATACTTGCATAAACCACAAGTGAAGATAAACAATCTTTGGACAACACCCACCAGTGGGACTCGAACCCAGAAAGCACAACTACCTTCCAGTAGCTGGCATAACTAGTATGCTTTAACCCACTACGCCATCAGACCTTACAAAAGAAGTAGATAGTTCGAGATATATATATCTCAAACATCTCTACCTCCCGAAGGCACCAGATGAGTGAGGGGTCAGTCTGCAATTTTCGTCAAGCCACTGTCAATGTGAGAGAACTCGTGTCCAGCTTATAAGCCTATACTTGCATAAACCACAAGTGAAGATAAACAATCTTTGGACAACACCCACCAGTGGGACTCGAACCCAGAAAGCACAACTACCTTCCAGTAGCTGGCATAACTAGTATGCTTTAACCCACTACGCCATCAGACCTTACAAAAGAAGTAGATAGTTCGAGATATATATATCTCAAACATCTCTACCTCCCGAAGGCACCAGATGAGTGAGGGGTCAGTCTGCAATTTTCGTCAAGCCACTGTCAATGTGAGAGAACTCGTGTCCAGCTTATAAGCCTATACTTGCATAAACCACAAGTGAAGATAAACAATCTTTGGACAACACCCACCAGTGGGACTCGAACCCAGAAAGCACAACTACCTTCCAGTAGCTGGCATAACTAGTATGCTTTAACCCACTACGCCATCAGACCTTACAAAAGAAGTAGATAGTTCGAGATATATATATCTCAAACATCTCTACCTCCCGAAGGCACCAGATGAGTGAGGGGTCAGTCTGCAATTTTCGTCAAGCCACTGTCAATGTGAGAGAACTCGTGTCCAGCTTATAAGCCTATACTTGCATAAACCACAAGTGAAGATAAACAATCTTTGGACAACACCCACCAGTGGGACTCGAACCCAGAAAGCACAACTACCTTCCAGTAGCTGGCATAACTAGTATGCTTTAACCCACTACGCCATCAGACCTTACAAAAGAAGTAGATAGTTCGAGATATATATATCTCAAACATCTCTACCTCCCGAAGGCACCAGATGAGTGAGGGGTCAGTCTGCAATTTTCGTCAAGCCACTGTCAATGTGAGAGAACTCGTGTCCAGCTTATAAGCCTATACTTGCATAAACCACAAGTGAAGATAAACAATCTTTGGACAACACCCACCAGTGGGACTCGAACCCAGAAAGCACAACTACCTTCCAGTAGCTGGCATAACTAGTATGCTTTAACCCACTACGCCATCAGACCTTACAAAAGAAGTAGATAGTTCGAGATATATATATCTCAAACATCTCTACCTCCCGAAGGCACCAGATGAGTGAGGGGTCAGTCTGCAATTTTCGTCAAGCCACTGTCAATGTGAGAGAACTCGTGTCCAGCTTATAAGCCTATACTTGCATAAACCACAAGTGAAGATAAACAATCTTTGGACAACACCCACCAGTGGGACTCGAACCCAGAAAGCACAACTACCTTCCAGTAGCTGGCATAACTAGTATGCTTTAACCCACTACGCCATCAGACCTTACAAAAGAAGTAGATAGTTCGAGATATATATATCTCAAACATCTCTACCTCCCGAAGGCACCAGATGAGTGAGGGGTCAGTCTGCAATTTTCGTCAAGCCACTGTCAATGTGAGAGAACTCGTGTCCAGCTTATAAGCCTATACTTGCATAAACCACAAGTGAAGATAAACAATCTTTGGACAACACCCACCAGTGGGACTCGAACCCAGAAAGCACAACTACCTTCCAGTAGCTGGCATAACTAGTATGCTTTAACCCACTACGCCATCAGACCTTACAAAAGAAGTAGATAGTTCGAGATATATATATCTCAAACATCTCTACCTCCCGAAGGCACCAGATGAGTGAGGGGTCAGTCTGCAATTTTCGTCAAGCCACTGTCAATGTGAGAGAACTCGTGTCCAGCTTATAAGCCTATACTTGCATAAACCACAAGTGAAGATAAACAATCTTTGGACAACACCCACCAGTGGGACTCGAACCCAGAAAGCACAACTACCTTCCAGTAGCTGGCATAACTAGTATGCTTTAACCCACTACGCCATCAGACCTTACAAAAGAAGTAGATAGTTCGAGATATATATATCTCAAACATCTCTACCTCCCGAAGGCACCAGATGAGTGAGGGGTCAGTCTGCAATTTTCGTCAAGCCACTGTCAATGTGAGAGAACTCGTGTCCAGCTTATAAGCCTATACTTGCATAAACCACAAGTGAAGATAAACAATCTTTGGACAACACCCACCAGTGGGACTCGAACCCAGAAAGCACAACTACCTTCCAGTAGCTGGCATAACTAGTATGCTTTAACCCACTACGCCATCAGACCTTACAAAAGAAGTAGATAGTTCGAGATATATATATCTCAAACATCTCTACCTCCCGAAGGCACCAGATGAGTGAGGGGTCAGTCTGCAATTTTCGTCAAGCCACTGTCAATGTGAGAGAACTCGTGTCCAGCTTATAAGCCTATACTTGCATAAACCACAAGTGAAGATAAACAATCTTTGGACAACACCCACCAGTGGGACTCGAACCCAGAAAGCACAACTACCTTCCAGTAGCTGGCATAACTAGTATGCTTTAACCCACTACGCCATCAGACCTTACAAAAGAAGTAGATAGTTCGAGATATATATATCTCAAACATCTCTACCTCCCGAAGGCACCAGATGAGTGAGGGGTCAGTCTGCAATTTTCGTCAAGCCACTGTCAATGTGAGAGAACTCGTGTCCAGCTTATAAGCCTATACTTGCATAAACCACAAGTGAAGATAAACAATCTTTGGACAACACCCACCAGTGGGACTCGAACCCAGAAAGCACAACTACCTTCCAGTAGCTGGCATAACTAGTATGCTTTAACCCACTACGCCATCAGACCTTACAAAAGAAGTAGATAGTTCGAGATATATATATCTCAAACATCTCTACCTCCCGAAGGCACCAGATGAGTGAGGGGTCAGTCTGCAATTTTCGTCAAGCCACTGTCAATGTGAGAGAACTCGTGTCCAGCTTATAAGCCTATACTTGCATAAACCACAAGTGAAGATAAACAATCTTTGGACAACACCCACCAGTGGGACTCGAACCCAGAAAGCACAACTACCTTCCAGTAGCTGGCATAACTAGTATGCTTTAACCCACTACGCCATCAGACCTTACAAAAGAAGTAGATAGTTCGAGATATATATATCTCAAACATCTCTACCTCCCGAAGGCACCAGATGAGTGAGGGGTCAGTCTGCAATTTTCGTCAAGCCACTGTCAATGTGAGAGAACTCGTGTCCAGCTTATAAGCCTATACTTGCATAAACCACAAGTGAAGATAAACAATCTTTGGACAACACCCATTCTCTCACATTGACAGTGGCTTGACGAAAATTGCAGACTGACCCCTCACTCATCTGGTGCCTTCGGGAGGTAGAGATGTTTGAGATATATATATCTCGAACTATCTACTTCTTTTGTAAGGTCTGATGGCGTAGTGGGTTAAAGCATACTAGTTATGCCAGCTACTGGAAGGTAGTTGTGCTTTCTGGGTTCGAGTCCCACTGGTGGGTGTTGTCCAAAGATTGTTTATCTTCACTTGTGGTTTATGCAAGTATAGGCTTATAAGCTGGACACGAGTTCTCTCACATTGACAGTGGCTTGACGAAAATTGCAGACTGACCCCTCACTCATCTGGTGCCTTCGGGAGGTAGAGATGTTTGAGATATATATATCTCGAACTATCTACTTCTTTTGTAAGGTCTGATGGCGTAGTGGGTTAAAGCATACTAGTTATGCCAGCTACTGGAAGGTAGTTGTGCTTTCTGGGTTCGAGTCCCACTGGTGGGTGTTGTCCAAAGATTGTTTATCTTCACTTGTGGTTTATGCAAGTATAGGCTTATAAGCTGGACACGAGTTCTCTCACATTGACAGTGGCTTGACGAAAATTGCAGACTGACCCCTCACTCATCTGGTGCCTTCGGGAGGTAGAGATGTTTGAGATATATATATCTCGAACTATCTACTTCTTTTGTAAGGTCTGATGGCGTAGTGGGTTAAAGCATACTAGTTATGCCAGCTACTGGAAGGTAGTTGTGCTTTCTGGGTTCGAGTCCCACTGGTGGGTGTTGTCCAAAGATTGTTTATCTTCACTTGTGGTTTATGCAAGTATAGGCTTATAAGCTGGACACGAGTTCTCTCACATTGACAGTGGCTTGACGAAAATTGCAGACTGACCCCTCACTCATCTGGTGCCTTCGGGAGGTAGAGATGTTTGAGATATATATATCTCGAACTATCTACTTCTTTTGTAAGGTCTGATGGCGTAGTGGGTTAAAGCATACTAGTTATGCCAGCTACTGGAAGGTAGTTGTGCTTTCTGGGTTCGAGTCCCACTGGTGGGTGTTGTCCAAAGATTGTTTATCTTCACTTGTGGTTTATGCAAGTATAGGCTTATAAGCTGGACACGAGTTCTCTCACATTGACAGTGGCTTGACGAAAATTGCAGACTGACCCCTCACTCATCTGGTGCCTTCGGGAGGTAGAGATGTTTGAGATATATATATCTCGAACTATCTACTTCTTTTGTAAGGTCTGATGGCGTAGTGGGTTAAAGCATACTAGTTATGCCAGCTACTGGAAGGTAGTTGTGCTTTCTGGGTTCGAGTCCCACTGGTGGGTGTTGTCCAAAGATTGTTTATCTTCACTTGTGGTTTATGCAAGTATAGGCTTATAAGCTGGACACGAGTTCTCTCACATTGACAGTGGCTTGACGAAAATTGCAGACTGACCCCTCACTCATCTGGTGCCTTCGGGAGGTAGAGATGTTTGAGATATATATATCTCGAACTATCTACTTCTTTTGTAAGGTCTGATGGCGTAGTGGGTTAAAGCATACTAGTTATGCCAGCTACTGGAAGGTAGTTGTGCTTTCTGGGTTCGAGTCCCACTGGTGGGTGTTGTCCAAAGATTGTTTATCTTCACTTGTGGTTTATGCAAGTATAGGCTTATAAGCTGGACACGAGTTCTCTCACATTGACAGTGGCTTGACGAAAATTGCAGACTGACCCCTCACTCATCTGGTGCCTTCGGGAGGTAGAGATGTTTGAGATATATATATCTCGAACTATCTACTTCTTTTGTAAGGTCTGATGGCGTAGTGGGTTAAAGCATACTAGTTATGCCAGCTACTGGAAGGTAGTTGTGCTTTCTGGGTTCGAGTCCCACTGGTGGGTGTTGTCCAAAGATTGTTTATCTTCACTTGTGGTTTATGCAAGTATAGGCTTATAAGCTGGACACGAGTTCTCTCACATTGACAGTGGCTTGACGAAAATTGCAGACTGACCCCTCACTCATCTGGTGCCTTCGGGAGGTAGAGATGTTTGAGATATATATATCTCGAACTATCTACTTCTTTTGTAAGGTCTGATGGCGTAGTGGGTTAAAGCATACTAGTTATGCCAGCTACTGGAAGGTAGTTGTGCTTTCTGGGTTCGAGTCCCACTGGTGGGTGTTGTCCAAAGATTGTTTATCTTCACTTGTGGTTTATGCAAGTATAGGCTTATAAGCTGGACACGAGTTCTCTCACATTGACAGTGGCTTGACGAAAATTGCAGACTGACCCCTCACTCATCTGGTGCCTTCGGGAGGTAGAGATGTTTGAGATATATATATCTCGAACTATCTACTTCTTTTGTAAGGTCTGATGGCGTAGTGGGTTAAAGCATACTAGTTATGCCAGCTACTGGAAGGTAGTTGTGCTTTCTGGGTTCGAGTCCCACTGGTGGGTGTTGTCCAAAGATTGTTTATCTTCACTTGTGGTTTATGCAAGTATAGGCTTATAAGCTGGACACGAGTTCTCTCACATTGACAGTGGCTTGACGAAAATTGCAGACTGACCCCTCACTCATCTGGTGCCTTCGGGAGGTAGAGATGTTTGAGATATATATATCTCGAACTATCTACTTCTTTTGTAAGGTCTGATGGCGTAGTGGGTTAAAGCATACTAGTTATGCCAGCTACTGGAAGGTAGTTGTGCTTTCTGGGTTCGAGTCCCACTGGTGGGTGTTGTCCAAAGATTGTTTATCTTCACTTGTGGTTTATGCAAGTATAGGCTTATAAGCTGGACACGAGTTCTCTCACATTGACAGTGGCTTGACGAAAATTGCAGACTGACCCCTCACTCATCTGGTGCCTTCGGGAGGTAGAGATGTTTGAGATATATATATCTCGAACTATCTACTTCTTTTGTAAGGTCTGATGGCGTAGTGGGTTAAAGCATACTAGTTATGCCAGCTACTGGAAGGTAGTTGTGCTTTCTGGGTTCGAGTCCCACTGGTGGGTGTTGTCCAAAGATTGTTTATCTTCACTTGTGGTTTATGCAAGTATAGGCTTATAAGCTGGACACGAGTTCTCTCACATTGACAGTGGCTTGACGAAAATTGCAGACTGACCCCTCACTCATCTGGTGCCTTCGGGAGGTAGAGATGTTTGAGATATATATATCTCGAACTATCTACTTCTTTTGTAAGGTCTGATGGCGTAGTGGGTTAAAGCATACTAGTTATGCCAGCTACTGGAAGGTAGTTGTGCTTTCTGGGTTCGAGTCCCACTGGTGGGTGTTGTCCAAAGATTGTTTATCTTCACTTGTGGTTTATGCAAGTATAGGCTTATAAGCTGGACACGAGTTCTCTCACATTGACAGTGGCTTGACGAAAATTGCAGACTGACCCCTCACTCATCTGGTGCCTTCGGGAGGTAGAGATGTTTGAGATATATATATCTCGAACTATCTACTTCTTTTGTAAGGTCTGATGGCGTAGTGGGTTAAAGCATACTAGTTATGCCAGCTACTGGAAGGTAGTTGTGCTTTCTGGGTTCGAGTCCCACTGGTGGGTGTTGTCCAAAGATTGTTTATCTTCACTTGTGGTTTATGCAAGTATAGGCTTATAAGCTGGACACGAGTTCTCTCACATTGACAGTGGCTTGACGAAAATTGCAGACTGACCCCTCACTCATCTGGTGCCTTCGGGAGGTAGAGATGTTTGAGATATATATATCTCGAACTATCTACTTCTTTTGTAAGGTCTGATGGCGTAGTGGGTTAAAGCATACTAGTTATGCCAGCTACTGGAAGGTAGTTGTGCTTTCTGGGTTCGAGTCCCACTGGTAGGTGTTGTCCAAAGATTGTTTATCTTCACTTGTGGTTTATGCAAGTATAGGCTTATAAGCTGGACACGAGTTCTCTCACATTGACAGTGGCTTGACGAAAATTGCAGACTGACCCCTCACTCATCTGGTGCCTTCGGGAGGTAGAGATGTTTGAGATATATATATCTCGAACTATCTACTTCTTTTGTAAGGTCTGATGGCGTAGTGGGTTAAAGCATACTAGTTATGCCAGCTACTGGAAGGTAGTTGTGCTTTCTGGGTTCGAGTCCCACTGGTGGGTGTTGTCCAAAGATTGTTTATCTTCACTTGTGGTTTATGCAAGTATAGGCTTATAAGCTGGACACGAGTTCTCTCACATTGACAGTGGCTTGACGAAAATTGCAGACTGACCCCTCACTCATCTGGTGCCTTCGGGAGGTAGAGATGTTTGAGATATATATATCTCGAACTATCTACTTCTTTTGTAAGGTCTGATGGCGTAGTGGGTTAAAGCATACTAGTTATGCCAGCTACTGGAAGGTAGTTGTGCTTTCTGGGTTCGAGTCCCACTGGTGGGTGTTGTCCAAAGATTGTTTATCTTCACTTGTGGTTTATGCAAGTATAGGCTTATAAGCTGGACACGAGTTCTCTCACATTGACAGTGGCTTGACGAAAATTGCAGACTGACCCCTCACTCATCTGGTGCCTTCGGGAGGTAGAGATGTTTGAGATATATATATCTCGAACTATCTACTTCTTTTGTAAGGTCTGATGGCGTAGTGGGTTAAAGCATACTAGTTATGCCAGCTACTGGAAGGTAGTTGTGCTTTCTGGGTTCGAGTCCCACTGGTGGGTGTTGTCCAAAGATTGTTTATCTTCACTTGTGGTTTATGCAAGTATAGGCTTATAAGCTGGACACGAGTTCTCTCACATTGACAGTGGCTTGACGAAAATTGCAGACTGACCCCTCACTCATCTGGTGCCTTCGGGAGGTAGAGATGTTTGAGATATATATATCTCGAACTATCTACTTCTTTTGTAAGGTCTGATGGCGTAGTGGGTTAAAGCATACTAGTTATGCCAGCTACTGGAAGGTAGTTGTGCTTTCTGGGTTCGAGTCCCACTGGTGGGTGTTGTCCAAAGATTGTTTATCTTCACTTGTGGTTTATGCAAGTATAGGCTTATAAGCTGGACACGAGTTCTCTCACATTGACAGTGGCTTGACGAAAATTGCAGACTGACCCCTCACTCATCTGGTGCCTTCGGGAGGTAGAGATGTTTGAGATATATATATCTCGAACTATCTACTTCTTTTGTAAGGTCTGATGGCGTAGTGGGTTAAAGCATACTAGTTATGCCAGCTACTGGAAGGTAGTTGTGCTTTCTGGGTTCGAGTCCCACTGGTGGGTGTTGTCCAAAGATTGTTTATCTTCACTTGTGGTTTATGCAAGTATAGGCTTATAAGCTGGACACGAGTTCTCTCACATTGACAGTGGCTTGACGAAAATTGCAGACTGACCCCTCACTCATCTGGTGCCTTCGGGAGGTAGAGATGTTTGAGATATATATATCTCGAACTATCTACTTCTTTTGTAAGGTCTGATGGCGTAGTGGGTTAAAGCATACTAGTTATGCCAGCTACTGGAAGGTAGTTGTGCTTTCTGGGTTCGAGTCCCACTGGTGGGTGTTGTCCAAAGATTGTTTATCTTCACTTGTGGTTTATGCAAGTATAGGCTTATAAGCTGGACACGAGTTCTCTCACATTGACAGTGGCTTGACGAAAATTGCAGACTGACCCCTCACTCATCTGGTGCCTTCGGGAGGTAGAGATGTTTGAGATATATATATCTCGAACTATCTACTTCTTTTGTAAGGTCTGATGGCGTAGTGGGTTAAAGCATACTAGTTATGCCAGCTACTGGAAGGTAGTTGTGCTTTCTGGGTTCGAGTCCCACTGGTGGGTGTTGTCCAAAGATTGTTTATCTTCACTTGTGGTTTATGCAAGTATAGGCTTATAAGCTGGACACGAGTTCTCTCACATTGACAGTGGCTTGACGAAAATTGCAGACTGACCCCTCACTCATCTGGTGCCTTCGGGAGGTAGAGATGTTTGAGATATATATATCTCGAACTATCTACTTCTTTTGTAAGGTCTGATGGCGTAGTGGGTTAAAGCATACTAGTTATGCCAGCTACTGGAAGGTAGTTGTGCTTTCTGGGTTCGAGTCCCACTGGTGGGTGTTGTCCAAAGATTGTTTATCTTCACTTGTGGTTTATGCAAGTATAGGCTTATAAGCTGGACACGAGTTCTCTCACATTGACAGTGGCTTGACGAAAATTGCAGACTGACCCCTCACTCATCTGGTGCCTTCGGGAGGTAGAGATGTTTGAGATATATATATCTCGAACTATCTACTTCTTTTGTAAGGTCTGATGGCGTAGTGGGTTAAAGCATACTAGTTATGCCAGCTACTGGAAGGTAGTTGTGCTTTCTGGGTTCGAGTCCCACTGGTGGGTGTTGTCCAAAGATTGTTTATCTTCACTTGTGGTTTATGCAAGTATAGGCTTATAAGCTGGACACGAGTTCTCTCACATTGACAGTGGCTTGACGAAAATTGCAGACTGACCCCTCACTCATCTGGTGCCTTCGGGAGGTAGAGATGTTTGAGATATATATATCTCGAACTATCTACTTCTTTTGTAAGGTCTGATGGCGTAGTGGGTTAAAGCATACTAGTTATGCCAGCTACTGGAAGGTAGTTGTGCTTTCTGGGTTCGAGTCCCACTGGTGGGTGTTGTCCAAAGATTGTTTATCTTCACTTGTGGTTTATGCAAGTATAGGCTTATAAGCTGGACACGAGTTCTCTCACATTGACAGTGGCTTGACGAAAATTGCAGACTGACCCCTCACTCATCTGGTGCCTTCGGGAGGTAGAGATGTTTGAGATATATATATCTCGAACTATCTACTTCTTTTGTAAGGTCTGATGGCGTAGTGGGTTAAAGCATACTAGTTATGCCAGCTACTGGAAGGTAGTTGTGCTTTCTGGGTTCGAGTCCCACTGGTGGGTGTTGTCCAAAGATTGTTTATCTTCACTTGTGGTTTATGCAAGTATAGGCTTATAAGCTGGACACGAGTTCTCTCACATTGACAGTGGCTTGACAAAAATTGCAGACTGACCCCTCACTCATCTGGTGCCTTCGGGAGGTAGAGATGTTTGAGATATATATATCTCGAACTATCTACTTCTTTTGTAAGGTCTGATGGCGTAGTGGGTTAAAGCATACTAGTTATGCCAGCTACTGGAAGGTAGTTGTGCTTTCTGGGTTCGAGTCCCACTGGTGGGTGTTGTCCAAAGATTGTTTATCTTCACTTGTGGTTTATGCAAGTATAGGCTTATAAGCTGGACACGAGTTCTCTCACATTGACAGTGGCTTGACGAAAATTGCAGACTGACCCCTCACTCATCTGGTGCCTTCGGGAGGTAGAGATGTTTGAGATATATATATCTCGAACTATCTACTTCTTTTGTAAGGTCTGATGGCGTAGTGGGTTAAAGCATACTAGTTATGCCAGCTACTGGAAGGTAGTTGTGCTTTCTGGGTTCGAGTCCCACTGGTGGGTGTTGTCCAAAGATTGTTTATCTTCACTTGTGGTTTATGCAAGTATAGGCTTATAAGCTGGACACGAGTTCTCTCACATTGACAGTGGCTTGACGAAAATTGCAGACTGACCCCTCACTCATCTGGTGCCTTCGGGAGGTAGAGATGTTTGAGATATATATATCTCGAACTATCTACTTCTTTTGTAAGGTCTGATGGCGTAGTGGGTTAAAGCATACTAGTTATGCCAGCTACTGGAAGGTAGTTGTGCTTTCTGGGTTCGAGTCCCACTGGTGGGTGTTGTCCAAAGATTGTTTATCTTCACTTGTGGTTTATGCAAGTATAGGCTTATAAGCTGGACACGAGTTCTCTCACATTGACAGTGGCTTGACGAAAATTGCAGACTGACCCCTCACTCATCTGGTGCCTTCGGGAGGTAGAGATGTTTGAGATATATATATCTCGAACTATCTACTTCTTTTGTAAGGTCTGATGGCGTAGTGGGTTAAAGCATACTAGTTATGCCAGCTACTGGAAGGTAGTTGTGCTTTCTGGGTTCGAGTCCCACTGGTGGGTGTTGTCCAAAGATTGTTTATCTTCACTTGTGGTTTATGCAAGTATAGGCTTATAAGCTGGACACGAGTTCTCTCACATTGACAGTGGCTTGACGAAAATTGCAGACTGACCCCTCACTCATCTGGTGCCTTCGGGAGGTAGAGATGTTTGAGATATATATATCTCGAACTATCTACTTCTTTTGTAAGGTCTGATGGCGTAGTGGGTTAAAGCATACTAGTTATGCCAGCTACTGGAAGGTAGTTGTGCTTTCTGGGTTCGAGTCCCACTGGTGGGTGTTGTCCAAAGATTGTTTATCTTCACTTGTGGTTTATGCAAGTATAGGCTTATAAGCTGGACACGAGTTCTCTCACATTGACAGTGGCTTGACGAAAATTGCAGACTGACCCCTCACTCATCTGGTGCCTTCGGGAGGTAGAGATGTTTGAGATATATATATCTCGAACTATCTACTTCTTTTGTAAGGTCTGATGGCGTAGTGGGTTAAAGCATACTAGTTATGCCAGCTACTGGAAGGTAGTTGTGCTTTCTGGGTTCGAGTCCCACTGGTGGGTGTTGTCCAAAGATTGTTTATCTTCACTTGTGGTTTATGCAAGTATAGGCTTATATATATATATATATATATATATATATATATATATATATATATGTCGTACCTAGTAGCCAGAACGCACTTCTCAGCCTACTATGCAAGGCCCGATTCGCCTAATAAGCCAAGTTTTCATGAATTAACATATTTTCTTTAATTTTTTTCTTATGAAATGATAAAGCTACCCATTTCATTATGTATGAGGTCAATTGTTTTTTATTGGAGTTAAAATTAACGTAGATATATGACCGAACCTAACCAACCCTACCTAACCTAACCTAACCTATCTTTATAGGTTAGGTTAGGTTAGGTAGCCGAAAAAGTTAGGTTAGGTTAGGTTAGGTAGGTTAGGTAGTCGAAAAACAATTAATTCATGAAAACTTGGCTTATTAGACAAATCGGGCCTTGCATAGTTGGCTGAGAAGTGCGTTCTGGCTATTAGGTACGACATATATATATATATATATATATATGTCGTACCTAGTAGCCAGAACGTACTTCTCAGCCTACTATGCAAGGCCCGATTTGCCTAATAAGCCAAGTTTTCATGAATTATTATATTTTCTCAATTTTTTTTCTGATGAAATGATAAAGCTACCCATTTCATTATGTATGAGGTCAATTTTTTTTAATTGGAGTTAAAATTAACGTAGATATATGACCGAACCTAACCAACCCTACCTAACCTAACCTAACCTATTTTTATAGGTTAGGTTAGATTAGGTAGCCGAAAAAGTTAGGTTAGGTTAGGTTAGGTAGGTTAAGTAGTCGAAAAACTATTAATTCATGAAAACTTGGCCTATTAGGCAAATCAGGCCTTGCGTAGTAGGCTGAGAAGTGCGTCCTGGCTACTAGGTACGACATATATATATATATATATATATATATATATATATATATATATATATATATATATATATATATATATATATATATATATATATATATATATATATATATATATATATATATATATATATATCGTACCTAGTAGCCAGAACGGACTTCTTGGCCTACTATTCGTGGCCTGATTTGCCTAATAAGTCAAGTTTTCCTGAATTAATATATTTTCTCTAATTTTTTTCTTATGAAATGATAAAGCTTATGAAATGAAATTCAAAATTTCTTATGAAATGACGAAAATAAACACGTGATTAAAAATGTGACTATGTCAGACCACGGAGGAAAAATGAAACATGAATTTCCTTATGTACTTTCGTATATTAATACATCTTCAGAAGGAGTGATTTTACAGATCGAGTGATGGGTATAAATAGACAGGAGAGAAGGTGAAGTGAGATGAGGTACAATACGTGGACAACGCAGACGGCCCATTGGCCCATCAGATGCAGCCAATTGGCCCATCTGATGTAGCCCAATGGCCCATCTGATACAGCAAACATACACATGCACAATACATAGATAATTATAGCATAAAATGGTAAATATATACAATGAATTAGTGAGACAAATGCGTTCCAATGATCCTACTTAAATCGCCCTTTAACTGATCTATTAAAAATGGATCTAAGTTATATAGACCACTGCTAATATTAAAATTACTTTCTTTTGTGATCTGTATCAAAGCAGATTCAATTATGTTTCTTTTATAGGTGCTTTTACAATTTGTTATAGAAGAAGCACACTCCCAATCAATTTGGTGAGCATTTTCTGACAAATGAACAAACAAAGCATTAGACAATTGGCCATGTCTTACAGAGTATTTATGTTGCGATATTCTACATTTTAAATCTTTAGATGTTTGCCCAACATAGAACTTATTACATTCCTTACAAGGTATTTTATAAATAACACTGTTCATTTATAAAATACCTTGTAAGTTTCTTCGTCTTGTTAGTGTAGTGGCTTCGTCTATTAAGTATAGTGGCTTCGTCTATTAAGTATAGTGGCTTTGTCTTGTTACTGCACAGGCTTCGAATTCTTAGTTTACTGGCTTCGTCTTGTTAGTGTAGTGATTTTGTCTTGTAAGTAAGTGTACTGACTACGTCCTGTTAGGATAGTGATTTTGCCTTGTTAGTGAAGTGACTTTGTCTTGTTAGTGTAGTAGCTTCGTCTTTTCAGTGTAGTGGCTTTGTCTTGTTACTGTACTGGCTTCGTATTGTTAGTGTAGTGGCCTCGTCTTGTTAGTATTTTTTTTTTTAATTTTGCCCTTAGGGGCAAGTTTATTGGGCAGCGCCACTCATCCTGTGAGTGGACATACCGCCATGGCAGCATGTACAACACTCACCAATAGAAAGAAACCTCCTCTGGGTTGTTCATCATAAGAACATAAGAACATAAGAACAAAGGTAACTGCAGAAGGCCTATTGGCCCATGCGAGGCAGCTCCTATTCTATAACCACCCAATCCCACTCATATACTTGTCCAAACCGTGCTTGAAACAATCGAGGGACCCCACCTCCACAATGTTACGCGGCAATTGGTTCCACAAATCAACAACCCTGTTACTGAACCAGTATTTACCCAAGTCTTTCCTAAATCTAAACTTATCCAATTTATATCCATTGTTTCGTGTTCTGTCCTGTGTTGATACTTTTAATACCCTATTAATATCCCCCCGGTTATGTCCATTCATCCACTTGTAAACCTCTATCATGTCACCCCTAACTCTTCGCCTTTCCAGTGAATGCAACTTAAGCTTTGTTAATCTTTCTTCATATGAAAGATTTCTAATTTGGGGAATTAACTTAGTCATCCTACGCTGGACACGTTCAAGTGAATTTATATCCATTCTATAATATGGCGACCAAAACTGAACTGCATAATCTAAATGGGGCCTAACTAGAGCAAGATATAGCTTGAGAACCACACCAGGTGTCTTGTTACTAACGCTGCGATTAATAAATCCAAGTGTCCGATTTGCCTTATTACGAACATTTATGCATTGATCCTTTTGTTTTAAATTCTTACTAATCATAACTCCCAGATCCCTTTCGCAATCCGACTTCGCAATCACAACACCATCTAGCTCGTATCTTGTAACTCTATCATCATTACCTAACCTCAGAACTTTACATTTATCAGCATTAAACTGCATCTGCCAATCCTTTGACCATTTCAAAACCCTATCTAGATCAACTTGAAGTGATAGTGAGTCCTCCTCCGAATTAATTTCCCTACCGATTTTCGTATCATCGGCAAATTTGCAAATGTTGCTACTCAAACCTGAATCTAAATCATTTATATATATTATAAACAACAGAGGTCCCAGGACAGAGCCTTGAGGCACTCCACTTGCAACATTTTCCCACTCTGACTTGATTCCATTTATACTAACTCTCTGTTTCCTTTGGTATAGCCATGCCCTAATCCAGCTTAATATAGCACCCCCAATACCATGAGACTCTATTTTTTTAATCAGTCTTTCATGTGGCACTGTATCAAAAGCTTTGCTAAAGTCAAGGTATACAACATCGCAATCCTTACCACTATCAACTGCCTCAACAATGCTAGAATAAAAAGATAACAAATTTGTTAAACATGAACGGCCATTTATAAAACCATGTTGCGACTCAATTATTAATTTATGTTTTTCAAGATGAAGACGAATTTTATTTGCTATTATAGATTCGAGTAACTTTCCCACAATAGACGTTAGGGTAATTGGTCGATAGTTAGACGCAAGTGATCTATCTCCTTTCTTAAAAACTGGTATCACATTAGCAACTTTCCAAAACTCTGGCACTCTGCCTGACTCTATTGATTTATTAAATATGGTTGACAGTGGGTCACAAAGCTCCTCTTTGCATTCTTTAAGCACCCTAGCAAACACTTCATCCGGCCCTGGGGATTTGTTTGGTTTGAGTTTTACTATTTGTTTAAGAACATCCTCCCTGGTAACTGCTAAACTCGTCAACCTGTCCTCGTCCCCACCCACATAGACTTGTTCGGCTGAAGGCATATTGTTAAGTTCCTCTTTAGTAAATACAGATACAAAATATTTATTAAAAATACTACTCATCTCTTCATCACTATCTGTTATTTGACCTGTCTCAGTTTTTAATGGACCTATCCTTTCCCTAGTCTTAGTACGATATAACTGAAAAAACCCTTTAGGATTTGTCTTTGCTTGCCCTGCTATGCGAACTTCATAGTTTCTTTTTGCTTTCCTTATCTCTTTTTTAACATATCTAACCAGTTGTACGAATTCCTGTTCTAAAGTGACCTCCCCATTTTTAATCCTTTTGTACCAAGCTCTCTTTTTACCTATAAGGTTCTTCAAATTCTTTGTTATCCACTTTGGGTCATTAGTATACGATCTATTCAATTTGTATGGTATACTACGTTCCTGTGCTTTGTTTAGAATATTATTAAATAAGTTATATATTGAATCCACATCGAAATCCCCATTTAAGTCACCTATCGCTGGGTTCATGTCTCGCTCCAAGACCGGCCCACACCCCATACCCAAGCCTTTCCAATCAATTTGACCCAAAAAATTTCTTAGGCTATTAAAATCAGCTTTTCGAAAATCTGGCACTTTAACAGAATTTTCTCCTACTGGTCTATTCCATTCTATGCTAAATCTGATTTCTTTGTGATCACTGCTCCCTAGCTCACTCCCTATTTCGATGTCATTAATTTGCGTTTCCCTGTTAGTTAACACTAAATCTAAAATATTATTTTCCCGTGTTGGTTCCTTAATGTGTTGCGTAAGAAAGCAATCGTCAATTAATTCTAGAAAATCTTCTGCTTCACTATTCCCTGTTTTGTTCAACCAGTTTATTCCGCTAAAATTAAAGTCACCCATGACATAAATACTGTTAGATCTAGATGCTCTAGATATTTCATCCCATAGATGCTTTGCTTCCATTCTGTCTAAATTTGGTGGCCTATATATTACTCCTATTATAATATTATTAGCTTTTTCGTTTAATTCAATCCAAATAGTTTCTGTGTGTTTCATCCTTTCACTTGTACCCAGAAACAGCTGGGACTTGCTTAACTGTCTCAAGTGAACAGTTTATTAATCAAGAAGATTAACATTCGTCAACCCTTAAAATCTCACATTATCTTGTGGGTGCTAAATGAGGGAATCTTTTAAGAACAGTATTTATATTTGACAAACAGTGTTTTCCTAACTCAAACAATGTGGGGTTATTATTCTGCACATATTTCTAATACCTTTCAGTTGTTCACATTCTCTCAAGTAGTGGTAAAGGCGGTGTACATCAATCTCACCACAGATTCTACAACTCCGCTGCTCTGTTGTTGTTTCCATTCCGAATCTCCATGGATATTTGTATCCAAGACGAATTCTTGCTATTACTGATTCTCTCCCGAGGCCACCTCCTCTTCGTCCAAAATGATTGAGAATGCCAGCTGCAACCACATTGTATAAGCATACAGATTCACTGATTTGTTCTTCTGTCCTCCTTTCCTCAGTAACCTTGGCATGGTGATATTATCTGTTGATACCTCTAATTTGTACAGGAGTCTTGGGTATGAAATATTCAATATGGTCTCCTTCAGCGCCTTCAGCAGCCAGCACATCTGCTCGTTCATTTCCACAGATTCCAACATGTAGGGATCTATAGAAATTTGACGATTCTTCCTTGTTGGTTAGTACTATCACCGCTCTCTTGATCTCAGCGACTGTCGCAAGATTTTCTACCCGATTTTTAGTAAGGCTTTGTAGCCCTGCTTTAGAGTCAGTGCAGATCACTGCGCCGTTAATGCTTCGTTCAAGAAATCTTAACGCCATAACAATGGCATTTAGCTCTGCATTTGTTGAAGAGGCATAGTTCTCAATAAAGGCTTTTTCCTTCATTTCTGAGTTGCAAGGAATTATTCCTAATTACAGTGTATGCTGCACCAGCTCTGCCATTGGCAGGGTTAGATGACCCCATCAGTGTAGATTTGATCTAATCCATTTCCGGCTTCTTTATAGATTTCCTCCAGATAATTGTGCCTCATTTCTTGAGCTATCATATTGGACTTTTTCGTTGCCATTTCATTGATGATGATCCTGCATGGGTCATCCACCTAGGGAGGTAACCTCTCTACAGGCATGAACTCACGGGCTTGCTCAAGCAGGTGAAGTTCTTCGAGGTAGCAGACTGATCTGTGATGCCATTTTCTGCTTCTCCTGTTTCCCCTGAAAGTAGCACAGAGCTCAGTTTTCTTAGCAATATCCTTGTAATGGGGATCTCTGGCTTATTGCATTCAGTTCCTGAATTCGACTTTTAACACTGGGGCGGGACAACTCCTCTCGGTGATTAGATGTTTTGGCAGTTCCTGGGACTCCAGGAATGATTGTCATTACTTCATTTTGTTTGCTTTCATGATTTTTCATACCACTTTGGGAATACGTGCAAAAAACTGGTGCGGCATAGTCTATGATGGAGCGCACATAGGCTGTGTACATCATTTTAAGCACAGCAATAGAGGCCCCATGCTCATTCCGGGTCATTGCTTTCAGTGCCCTGAGTCGGCTTTTGCATATTCCAATGAGTTGGTTGAGCTCCTCTTTCTTTCCCCTGTTAGAGCCGACAGTGATGCCAAGGTACCGATAATGGTCAACCTATTCAAGTGTTACACCATTAATTTGTAGTTCTTCACTTTCTCCCCACTTGTGATGAGAGTATGCTTTTGTCTAGTGCAGAGAGTGAAACCGAGTTCAACACATTTCCTTCCAAGGAGTTCCATGAACTATTTAATTTTTCCCAGGGTTGGAGTTTGTATTAGGACATCCTCTGCTCCCACTTGTTGTGTTCCTTCCGGAAATTCAATATTTGCAATGGCGTTCACAAGTATGTTAAATAGCGTAGGCTTAAGACCCCTCCTTGGGGTGTCCGGAGTTCCATAGTCATTGTTCTCGAGACTGCTCCGTTGAAGCACACCTTGGTTTTCCTCCCTCTTCAATCCATTTCATGAGTCTCCCCTTGACACCCATGCATACAAGCTCGTCCAGGATCGCAATCCCCTGCGCTTTGTCGAAGGCTCCTTTGATGTCAACAACTACAAAAATACTTAGCTGTTCATTAGCATAGTAAAAACTATATAGTTTGCTGTGCTCCGTCCTTTAACAAATCCATTGACCCTCTCCCCTAGCCTGCCTATTTTGTGCAACAGTCGGTTTAGGATGTTCCATTCAAGCATCTTGCAAGTGCATGACAAGAGACTGATAGGTCTGTAATTGCCAGGGTCAATGGGCTTCGGTATAGGAACGATTATTGCATGTTTTCATTGTGTGGGTAACACTCCACTTAGGAATGATTTGTTAAACAGGTGGAGTAGTGGATTCCCAGGCACTTCACACAGTACATTAAGTATGTCGTAGGTGACGCCATCCTCACCAGGTGCAGTACTTTTACCCTTTTTCATAGCCTCCCTTACTTCCTGGGCTGTGATTGGTTGCCCATACTCATCATCACTAGACAGTGCTCTTGTTATCCTAATTCTTCTGTTATTATGTCGGAGGAGCTGTTCCCTGCTTACTTCTGTAGGAAGGGAGGAGGAAGACACCGCATCACCTCACTTGTGAATTAGTTCCTCAGCCTTACCCTTGGGGTCTTTGTGAGCCAAAGGCCGGGGTCTGCCTCCCTTTGCTATCTGAATTTTTGCCCACACTCGTCTAGCAGATGTTTCTCTTCCAATAGAGCTAGTGAATTCAAGCCATTGTCTTTCCTTCTCTTTAATCTTTTCTTCCCTGGCTACTTGACACACAGTTTTAAGCAGCTCCTAGTTGCTTTTAGTGGGACTCTCCGGGACTCTCTACTCATGCTCCTTACATTTGCATTGAGCATCTTTATGTCATCATTCTCATACCATTTTATTTTCTTCTTATGAGGGTTACCTCGCCCAGTCGTACGGCGCCGAACTCTGAGACAGTGCTCAATTTGGTGACTAAGATCATCAACAAATGTATCAATGTCTTCTGGGATTTGGTATTCCGTGAACCAGTCACTCATCTTGTTTATGAGGTGCAGCTTCATATCCACTCCATATCACTAGGAGCGGATATGAGGCCGCACCTCATGAACAAGATGAGTGATTGGTTCACGGAATACTAAATCCCAGAAGACATTTCTGGGATTCATACCTTTGTATTTTTATTTTATTTGTTATTGGGGTTGGTGTTGTCGTTGACCCTTCTTTATGGACAACCCAACCTAAAACTCGGTAGAGTGCTTATACTTTACCAGGAGATCACCCTGGGCGCTTCTGGCTCTTGGAGAGGGGCTCAACATCACACATTTAGGGGATGCAGCTCCAATACTTAGCCTCGTTGTCACGTGCACACACCCACTCGAGCCGTTGTGACTCCCCACTCTCTCCTTATGTGATATGATCTCAATCCCATTTGACTTAATATTATTCCGTTCTACCCTGTCCACAGCTGTGGTTCTTGGTTCTTTCTCTCTCTCTATTTCTTTCCTACTTCCTGGGAAGCCTCACTAGGATAAGGGCAAACACCAGCAAATTTGAATACATTTACTGGACAAAGCACATACACAATACATACACACATATAATAATAATAATGAATCTTACACTCTATACTATTTCAGTCAGGTTGCATTCCAACACCATCAGAACTCTATCATCTGCTTATCAAGTGGTATCCTATCTCCTGATTCACCACCTAATACTACCAACCTCCTCAAGTAGGTCAAGTCTTATAACATAATGTTGCACTATCAGCAAAATAATATATATCTATAAACACACACATGGAAAACCAGCGTATGAATGCAATAACATAAATGTTAGTATAAATGTTCCTTGATATACAACAATGATCACTCGATCACCCTATCAGTCCTAGAACACATATGTATGTCTCTGCAGGTAATCCAGCCTACGACAGTAACTCTATACTTCAGTATGAGAACTCCTTGGCACAAAAATGGCAAACAATCACTCACCTTTCACTGCATCTTGCACGCTAATGCCAACCAAACACTCTACCAACTCCCTACAAGTAATCAACCAGAACTTCCCTTCCACATCTGGAAGCTCACTACCCTGATATCTTCAGGTTCTTCCAGGTTTATCTACCAGGATCATATACAGCTCTTCCAGGCTGCTACACCATGAAGTTTCCCCGAACAGCACTGGAGTTTCACCACTGGTATTACAGAAGCACGTGATACTCCTCTTCACTGCTTCTCACAGCTCGAGGTCCTACTCTTCACTGTGGGGGCTACTCTTCCTCGGAGTACACTACTCCTTCAACAGTTTTGGAGTCTCTTCCTCTAACTCACTCTACTGGCTCGAAGTCCACTCAGCAACTCCTTTTTCAGGGTCCAGGGTTGCGCTTGACCCAAACAATTTGTTCATAGTCCTTGAGAAATTCCACTGCAACATAAATATTGTAGTTCTTGATTATAATTTTAGTTTGTCCTGTCTGTGGGTTTGCTTCCAATAATTTTACATTCTTACCTTGATACTCATGACTGATCTCTGTGAAGAACTGCAGGACACCGTCCCCCTGCACCCATACACTGACATTGCCGCCTACCCACCTGCTCCCTATGCGACACTACGCTCTGTGAGCGCGGGCGGCCTCAATAATCAACATGCACTTTTCTGCTGCTGTCACTCCCATTGCAGGAAAGATTAGGGTGTGCCACTCACTATCTTTGTCATATCGTCGCTGTTGTTGTTTATGTTGATGTTGCTGCTGCTGTTGCTCAGCCTGTCACTGTATCCTGTCCCATCTCATGCTTCCTCTGTTTTTGACTAGTCGGAAGTTATCCTCATTGTCTGTTATAGTCACCTGTACCATTACTATTGGAGGGCCTCGGATGGGGATGCTCACTGGAGGGCCCCGGATGGGGATCCTCACTGGAGGGCCCCGGATGGGGATCCTCACTGGAGGGCCCCGGATGGGGATCCTCACTGGAGGGCCCCGGATGGGGATCCGCACCGGAGGGCCTCCGGTGGGGAAGGAAACCCACGCTGAGGGGAAGGGGACTGTTATGGTGCTCGGGCATACTAGCCACGCTCACTTGTTGTCTCAAATTTTTACTTCTCGTTATAGGAACCATCTATTTGCTACGGGTCATTTTAAATGTTGTTGGGTGGTATGTCTTCAATAATGTACTCAACCCTACACACACATACACCTATAGACACCTGCAAGGCACTAGGGGTACAGTTCTCACACGTAGTGTAGGGGCAATGTACAGAAGAGAGGTGCCCTGTACGGACTCTTGTGTAAACACCAGTCGCAAACACAAGCCGCGACCTTGTGAAGGGAGGGCACAAAGACTATTTTACACACGAGTGGTGCCTGGGATCCAGGTACTGTTGGGCGACCCACGTACCTCGCAACGCTCGCCTCAGCGGGCCTCGATATTGCCACAAAAGCATTTACTGCCTTAATTTCTGCCCAATCCACATATCCACGGCCTACCACAGCTGGTAGGAGGGGCGTTGCACACTTAGTACTGCTGCAGCTGACCTATTTGGCGCACTAAAGACTAAGGATCTTGTCTTGTTAGTGTATTGGCTTTGACTGTTCAGTGTAGTGGCACTGTCTTGTTAGTGTTTTGACTTTTTCAATTCAGTGTAGTGGTTTTGTCTTGTTACTGTATTGGCTTTGTCTTGTTAGTGTAGAGGCTTTGGCTCGTTAGAGTACTGGCCTCATTTTGTTAGTGAAGTGGCATTGTCTTGTTAGTGAAGTGGTTTAGTATTGTTAGTATATTGGCTTTGTCTTGTTAGTGAAGTGACTGTCTTATTGGTGTAGTGGCTTTGTCCAGTTAGAGTACTGGCTTAGTCTCGTTAGTGTACTGGTTTTATCTTGTTATTGTTAGGGCTTTGTCTTGTTAGTGTAGTGGCTTTGTCTTGTTAGTGTAGTGGCTTTGTCTTGTTAGTGTAATGGCTTTGTCTTGTTATTGTTAGTGTTATGGGCTTTGTCTTGTTAGTGTAGTGGCTTTGACTTGTTGGTGCATTTGCTTTGTCTGTTCAGTGCAGTGGCTTTTTCTTGATAGTGTAGTGGATTTGTCTTTTTAGTGTAGTGGCCTCGTCATGTTAGTGTAGCTATATTGTCTTGTAAGTGCAGTGGTTTCGTTTTCTTAGGGAAATTGTTATGACTTGTTATTGTAGTGTCTTCGTCTTGTTGGTGAAGTGGTTTTGTTCTGTTAGTGAAGTGGTTTTGTCTTGTTAGTGTAGTTTCGTCACCTCCAGCAGTTTCACTCTCCTCCTTGTATCTTCTCCTCCATACGGTTCCTTGTTCTCCCAGTCTATCCTTCCGAGATTGAAGTCCCACATGATGGGCAGATGGGATAGATTTCTACAGGCAGCAAAGGCTGCTTTCTCAATTATGTTATTGACTGCCATGTTGTTACTGCCATACTCTTGCCTGGGTCTTCTGTCATTTGGTGGAGGGTTATATATCACTGCTGCTACTACTCTAGGTCCTCCCATCGTCATGGTGCCTGTTATGTAGTCTCTAACCCTTCACAGCCTGTGATAACCATCTCCTTGAAACTCCATTCCTTTCTCATGAGTAGGACCACTCCACCTCCTCTCCTACCCTCCATCTCTTTCCTTATTACAGCGTATTCCTGGGGGAACACCGCATTTGTTACGATTCCTGAGAGTTTTGTTTCCGTGATTCCAATTACGTCTGGGTTTACTTCTTGTGCTCTTTCCCTAAACTCACTCATCTTGCTTGTAATCGCATCTATGTTCGTGTACATCACATAGAAGCTGACTCTTTTCTGTCCACCCACAGTTTCTGTTGCTTCCACTGGAGTAGATAAACATGGAGGGTCTGGGATGGGGAAGGGGATGGGGGGGTGCCCCTGGGTCGTGAGGGGAGCTGAGAGTGAGGGGGACCTGGGTTGTAAGGGGCTGAGAGGATCTGGTTTGGAGAGGGTAGGGGCATAGTGAGGGCTTGGAGGGGTGGGGGAGAGGGGGAGGGCTTAAAGGATGGGGAGAACAGGGGGGTTTGGGGGGGGAAGGGGGGATGGAGGGCTTGTGGGGGGGGGGAGAAAGGAGGGTTTGGGGGATGGGGGAGAAAGGAGGGCTTAGGGGGTAGTGAGAGAGGAGGAAGGGGATAGGGGGGTGGGGAAGAAGGGAGGGCTTAGGGTGATGGAAGGGTGTAAGGGCTGGGGCAGGTAAGGCTTCTATTGGTTGGGAGATGGGTGTGATCCTCCTCCCACTGGGGCTGTTGAATTGCCTGTGGAGGGCTCCCCACTCCCTTCTGGGATCGTAGGGTTCTGAGTTGTGGTTCTTTGATTCCTTTTCCTCTCCTTGGGCTCCTTCCTTGCAGCTGCTGCCCTGTCTCTCCTCCCTGGTCATATCCCTCAGCAGAAGTACATTGAGTGGGCTGCTCTTCTTTGCTAAAATTTCCTCTTTTGTGTTCTCGCTTTTGAAAACCACTTTTATCAATCGACCTTTGTCTTTGTTGTACCGGCCAAGCTTGAAAACCTTTTCTATATTCAGTTCTGCCCCCTCCATCTGTACTCCTTCAAGGATCTCTTTGACTGTGGCTTTGTCCATATCTCTCATCATTCTTGGAGTAGCCCCTATTTGCATCCTAATACCTACTACGACTACTGCTCTTTTCCTCTCTATCAGTCAGCTAGTGTAGTGTAGTGGCTTTGCCTTATTAGTGTAGTGGTTTCTTCTTATTAGTGTTGTGACTTTGTCTTGTTAGTCTAGTGTCTTTGTCTTGTTAGTGTAGTTGCTTTGTCTTGTTATCTTGTTAGTGTAGTGGCTTCCTATTGTTAGGGTAATGACTTCGCATTGTTAGGGTAGTGGCTTTGTCTTGTTAGTGTAGTTACTTCATCTTGTTAGTGTAGGGGCTTTGTCTTGTTAGTTTAGTGATTTTGTCTAGTAAGTGTAGTAGCTTCGATTTGTTAGTGAAGTGCATTGCTTTTTAGATGAAGTGTCTTTGTCTTGTTAATGCTGTGGCTTTGTCTTATTATTGTAGTGACTTTGTCTTGTTGGTGTATTAGCTTCATCTTTTAGTGTAGTAATATTGTCTTTTTAGTGTAGTGGCTTTGTTTTGTTAGTGAAGTGACTTTGTCTTATTAGTGGTGTGGCTTCGTCTTGTTTGTGTAGTGGCTTTATCTTGTTAGTGTACTGGCTTCTTCTGGTTTGTGTAGTGGCTTCGTCTTGTAAGTGTAGTGGATTTGTCTGGTTAGTGTAGGGGCTTCGTCCTGTTAGTGTAGTGGCTTTGTCTTGTTAGTATAGTGTATTCGTCTTGTTAGTGTACTGGCTTCGTTGTGATTGTGTTGTGTCTGTCTTGTTAGCGTTGTAACGGTCAGGTTAATGACTGTCTGCTCCTTCCATCCCCTTCCCTTTGGTTCATCTCCCCTGCCCTTCTCTCGCCTCCCGCTCCCTGTCCCCCACCCGCCTTAAACTGTGGAGTCAAGTGTCCTTAGGCAGTGAGACCGTCGTAGGCCCGAATGTCCCCTCCTCCCCAGCCCTCTTCCGCAACCCTCCTCCCCAACTTTCTTCCCCATCCCTTTTCCGAAACCATCTTCCCCTTTTCCCCTCTCTCCTGTCTCCTCTATAGCCATTGACAAATAGGTGGCAATAAATCTCAGATAGGGGGCCATTAAACTATATTCTCAAGTTTCCCTCTTGGATGGTTGGTTAGCCGAGGCTTTTTCTCAAGAATCTGGTTATAACCACTTATTTCCAGATCCCGTGAGAAAGTTGCCTCCGGGCACTTGTTAAGCATTTCATTGGCCAAGAGCGAGGGCTTTTATTTCATTGGTTAGTGGTGCCAGTGTACTAGGCCTGGGAGTTCGAGTCATTGGACTAAACCTGAGAGGCGGAGTCCCCCAAGGTAGTACCTAACACCCATTGGCCAAGACACAGGGCATCGAGATTTGGTTTGAAATGATTGGACCTCCTAGCTCAGAGCCAAGCTCGTGGGGAAAACCATAGTCTTCTTGGGAGGAGTCAAAGGAAAATTTAGTTAGTGTGACTAGAGTGGTGGACTTGGACAGGTCCAGGGGACCTGGGGAGGGCGTCAACGTCTTTGGCTGGTAATTGCAGGGAGAAGGTAATGTCTAGCTGAGTTTTGTGCATCTTATCTTGAGGTTATCTTGAGATGATTACGGGGCTTAGCGTCCCTGCGGTCAAGTCCTCGACCTGGCCTCCTTTTTGTTACACCCCCCCCCCCCAGAAAGCAGCCCGTAGCAGCTGCTTAACTCCCAGCTACCTATTTACTTCTAAGCAACAGGGTCATCTTGGTGAAAGAAACTGCCAATTTGTTTCTGTCTCCACCGGGGATCGAGCCTGAAATCTCAGGACTTCGATTCCGACGAGCTGTCCACTCAGCTGTCAGGCTCCTGACAGATGCCCCAGATGCTCCCTTTACATCTGGATAATTCTATCCAGATGTATCCTGCTGAGGCATGCCAATTGCCTCTGTAGGATTGATTAACAGTTGGATATAGTTACGTGTCTTTTATTAAATAAAGATCATGTGATTTATTTTGTTGTTTAGTTACTCTTTCCCTCTCAGTCATTTTTAGGCATTAACTTTCTTTTAACATGCTATGTTTACCTGTATTCAACCCGTTCTCACACAAGACAGCACATATATGACTTAATGCTTACTGCTTTCACAGTCTCCGTGGTGTAGTGGTAAGACACTCGCCTGGCGTTCCGCGAGCGCTATGTCATGGGTTCGTATCCTGGCCGGGGAGGATTTACTGGGCGCAATTCCTTAACTGTAGCCTCTGTTTAACGCAACAGTAAAATGTGTACTTGGATGAAAAAACGATTCTTCGCGGCAGGGGATCGTATTCCAGGGACCTGCCCGAAACGCTACGCGTACTAATGGCCGTACAAGAATGTAACAACTCTTGTATATATCTCAAAAAAAAAAAGTCAATATGTTGAATGTGATTTAGTACATATGTGATATATTCCAAGTTACCTTTTATACCAAGGCCCAAACTCATCCTCACGTACCAATTTACGTCTCACAGTACCCGTCCATCAACGTAGATAGCAGAATAGTCGTGATTGGTTCAATTATAATGAAAATTGTAGTTTTCATGTCCCTCATGGGTTGTGAAATTTACCTACTATTGTCCATGCTCTTATAATATTTCAGATCAGCTATATCCTATTGAAGGCTCGTAGTTTTGTTTTGAGAAATATTAGTTGTTCTTAGTAAATTATAATAAGCACTATAAATTATTACATAGAATAACAGTGCTTCACCAATCAATATTTTATACCATAGTTTGTGCTTTAAAAATCTTTAAAGAATGTTTTGTAGGAACGCTAACAGAAAACGATGTTACGTTGGAATGTTTATGGGGTAAACTACTGCAAACAGCATGGTATGGTGTCTACTATACCAAATATTGGATGGGTATAGGGTCCAATACCACCTGTTAGGTGGGTAAGGGGTCCAATACCACCCACAGGATGGGTATGGGGGTCACATCCACCCACAGGATGGGTATGGGGATCACTTCCACCCACAGGAAGGGTATGGGGTCCAATACCATCCACTGGATGTGTATGGCGTCCACTACCACCCACAGGATGGGTATGGGGCTCACAACCACCCACAGGATGGGTATGGGGTTTAATACCATCCACAGGACGAGTATGGCGTCCACTATCACCCACAGGATGGTTATGGGGCTCCAACCACCCACAGAATAAGTATGGGGTCCAATAACACCCACTGGATGTGTATGGCGTCCATTGCCGCCCACAAAATGAGTATAGGGTCCAGTATCGCCAACAAGATTAGTATATAGGGTCCACTGCCGCCCACAGGGTCGGTAGGGGGTCCAATACCGCCCACAGGGTTGGTAGGGTGTTCACTACCGCCCACAGGGTTGGTATGGGGTCTACTGCCACCCACAGGGTCGTTATGGGGTCCACTACCGCCCACAGGGTCGGTAGGGCGTCCACTACCGTCCACAGGGTCGGTAGGGGTCCATTGCCGCCCACTCGGTCGGTAGGGGGTCCACTGCCGCCCACAGGGTCGGTATGGCGTCCACTACCTCCCACAGGGTCAGTAGGGATCCACTACCGCCCACGGGGTCGGTAGGGCGTCCACTACCGTCCACAGGGTCGGTAGGAGTCCACTACCGCCCACAGGGTCGGTAGGGGGTCCACTGCCGCCCACAGGGTCGGCAGGGGGTCCACTACCGCCCACAGGGTCGCTATGAAGTCAACTACCGCCCATAGTGTTGCATAGTGTCCACTACCGCCCATAGTGTTTGTATAGTGTCCACTACCGCTCATAGTGTTATTATGGGGTCCACTACCCCTCATAGTGTTATTATGGGGTCCACTACCCCTCATAGTGTTATTATGGGGTCCACTACCCCTCATAGTGTCGGTATGGGGGTCCATTACTACCCACAGGGTGTGTCTGGGTTCTATTTTTTTCTGTATAGCAGAGGTGGCAATACTGCTTTCCCAATCTCATTTGATGTTCAATGTAAAATATTTGTTGCTCGACTTGCAACAATTTATATATATATATATATATATATATATATATATATATATATATATATATATATATATATATATATATATATATATATATATATATGTATATATGTATATATATATATATATATACATATATATATATATATATATATATATATATATATATATATATATATATATATATATATATATATATATATATATATATATATATATATATATAGTATTATACCTTTGCAATAATGTACCAATGTGTGTATTTTCATAACCCATTTTAAATTCTTGAAAAATATATAACTTCATAGTGAATGCAAGTCAATGTATATTTATTTATTTATTTATTTATTTATTTATTTATATACAAGAAGGTACATTGGGTTAGAGAGAATACATAGCATAGTATTTGCAATCTTGTAAAGCCACTAGTACGCGCAGGGTTTCGGGCAGGTCCTTAATCAAACAGATAATTTTAAGTAGGTAAATTCTTGCAGAATTAATAAAATTATAATAGATACATTGCAAGAAAAAAAATGAGATGAGAGAGAGAATAGTAAGTATATTAAAGCTCATTGGTTTATTAAAGCTCTGGTTGATTACATTGACAACTTGATTGGTAATTTAAACAAGATTAACATACACCGTACAGCTGATTGATAGCACATATAAGAAGACGGCAATGATCACAATGGTAAAGATGTTCGGACTGGGTACATAAAGATAGGGAGATTGGGTAGCAATAGATACAGTGCAATTTTAAAGCAACAAGGTAAAAAAAACTATGCAGATGAGATTAGGTACTTTTTAGTTTTGTTTTTGAATGACGCAAAAGTTGGACAGCTTTTCAATTCATTAGGGAGTGAGTCCCATAGACTGGGTCCGTTTATTTGCATAGAGTGTTTACACAGATTATGTTTGACTCTGGGGATATCAAAGAGATATTTATTTCTGGTGTGGTGATAATGGGTCCTATTACATCTGTCCAAGGAAAGTTTCAGAGCAGGATTTGCGTTTAAGAACAGGGTTTTGTAAATGTAATTGACACAAGAAAATTTGTGGTGAGATTATGTTTAGCATGTTAAGGGAGTTAAACAAGGGGGCTGAGTGTTGTCTGAAAGCAGAATTTGTTATTATTCTGATAGCAGATGTTTGCTCGATGATGATGGACTTGAGGTGGTTTGCAGTGGTTGAACCCCATGCACAGATACCATAATTAAGATAGGGATAGATTAGTGCACAATATGTTGTCACGTGGAGGTGGTCCGGTCGGGGCTCTGCTAACACTCGGCTGCTAGGGGCTCAAAAGGCCCAAATACTCAGCCCCTCCGACTCCTTGGATTCACCGGAGTCTCCTTGGTCACACAAGAGAGGACCAACAATGCCCACCTCCGCAGGTCTTTGCTTCCACCACAAAGGGGTGCCACTGATTCACCCTGGAAGTCCTTCAGTCAAACACGGGGAAACTGCTGTCAACAGTTCCGGCCTAGACCCGTGGGGGAGTGAAGGAAGACTCAGGCTTACCTTATAACCATAACCTCCCTGAGTCTTGCCTGCCAGACAAAAAAGGTTGCAGGAACTCCTTTCCCGCCTGTCTTCTCTATCTTCTTCTTAGCAAGGTCGCCAGCTGGGTTATTATATCTGCACCCCAGCAATGCAGTTCAGTGGGTGTATTATATATTGTTTGTAGCCAGAAGGTTGCTACTCCCATGGATCTGCTACTAGACTGTCGGCCCAGGGTACTCTCCCAGGAAGGTCTGTGTGGCTTTACCTCTCTGTAGCCACTACGTTAATAGTTGCCACCATTCAGGCACCGATACTGATCGGATGGCTATGGGTACACTTTTATGTAAGTCTGTGCTGTCTTTACCACCCTCCAGGCAATAAGAACTGCTATAGAGAACGTAGTGTTCCCTAGGTGGTACTATGATAACCTTCGTGTATGCTCATAGAGGAATATCATAAATGGAGGCACACTTAAACACAGTGATAAAATGTGTGAATTTACTGATGAAAATTACATGAACACACACACAATCACAAGTAATACATGAATATGGAAATATGGATACTAAGTCTGGAGATCGTCAGCCTCTTCTTCCACGACCTCCAACACTCCTTCAACTGGGCAGGAAGACAGGAGTCCCACACTCTCACAGGAGGGCCTCTTCACCACGTCGGCGCCTCTTCTTCACTGTCCTGCCATCCATACACAATGTCCCCTCTGACAGTCCTGGACACAAGCTGCCTTGCAGCCTATTCTACTATTAAAGTATTAAAGTCCTGCTGCCACATACATAAGTAACTATTGTGGCCTAACTAGCCTACTCACACAAGGGGTAATGGGAGGGAAAATATCTACCTTACATTCCTGGCTCACGACGCCTGTCCCTCGATGGTGTGAGGTTCCCACGCTTCCTTGGGTCGATCCTTGACGATCCAGGACGTTCCACAGGTCCTCAGGTGTCGTGGAGCCTTCGCGTCGTCGCCGTTCCAATCCCTAAGATTCAGCTGCCCCAATCCTGGTTCATCGATGGGCGCTGAGCTAATCACTATTTTTCCCACACTCGCCCCTTCCACAAGGCGTTGTTCCTTGTCCTAGGCATGGTGTCGTCCTTCCAAGATTCTCAGTGGATGTGACCCGGTCACAGCTAGGCCTGCCCACCGCACCTTCCAGACCTCACGCCCCACCGTCGTCGCCGACTATTTTCCAAGTTTGGCACTTCTCTGCTCAATGAACTTGGTTCCTTATTTGCTTCCCAGAAGTGCAGGGTCTCCAATAATTTATGGTGGGGCTGCGATGGATAGTTAATCCACTGAATAAGGCTTGTAGAGCCTCTAATCCTTCAGAGCAGACCGAGGTGCGTCCTGTCGCTTCCAAGGTCGGATCCACTCTGACGTTGGCGCCGCCCGGGGCACTCGGTGACGTCATGGCGGGCCCTGATTGGTCGCCCGCGACCTAAGTCGTCCAATCCACGATCGGCTAATGTCCCTTCCAAAAGGTCATATCTGCCGTAGGGGATACTCTTTCATTTTATATCAGGGCGCCAATTTCTCCTTATTTACAACTTATAATGTAACTTCCTTCCTTTAACTGGCAGCCGGTCTGGTCGCCACATATGTCAATAGACTCCCTGAACCTCAGAGAATCAGTAGGGAGAGCTGATATGACTCTTTAAGCCGGCAAACGAAAGAAATAGGAGAGGGCACCGTAACAATGTAGAGATGAGAGCAGAGTTAGGTACATAATATCTGATTTTGGAGAGTATCCCAACTGTTTTAGAGACATTCTTAGTTATGTGTTGTATGTGGGTGCTGAAGTTGAGTCTCTTGTCTAGGAATAGGACAAGAAACTTTCCATCATTTTTATTGCTAATGTTTACATTATCTATCTGAAGCTGAATTGCATTTGTAGATTTGCTTCCAAATAAAATGTAGTAGGTCTTTTCTATGTTAAGTGTTAGTTTATTGGTTGACATCCATAAGTGGACTTTTTTTAGTTCATTATTAACAACATCAGTTAGTGTATGTGGGTTGGGGTTAGAGTAGATGAGGGTAGTGTTGTTCCGAACCATAATAGAAACAGACCCAACTATGGGATGGGTTAACCCAAGTATCGCGTTTCCAAAAGGGTCGCCCATGATGGAAAAGACGAACGCCGAAAGAATATTGTTGAAAACATCTTGATGACTTATTAAACCAAAATTATTTATTATTCAGAAGAAAGACAAAAACGCGATCTATATGTAAAACTTCTACCAGACAAATATTCTAAGTAAAACTGATGATATTTGTAGTTTTATAATAGGGACAGTTTTCATCGCTCGTCGAGCTCGAAAACCGCAGCATTCATTTATTTATGTATTTATTTATTTATTTATGCATATACAAGAAGGTACATTGGGAATGTGAGGATACATAATATGGTAATTACAGTCTTGTAAAGCCACTAGTACGCGAAGCGTTTCAGGCAGGAAATCTCAGAACCATGCCTATTTCACGCAGATTCCTTAATAAACGTAAGAGTTTTATATGTCACAAGAAAGATATAAATATAAGCTTCATTCTAAATACCTTACCATGGGCATATTTAGATTTAAAGCGAAGATACGTGTACTTTTATAATAGCCGAGCTCCGACCCCGGACAGATTGATCGACCGAGCAACTCTCTCTCAGAACAATGTTTATTTCACGTGAATTCGTTAATAAACATATATGTTTTATATGTCTCAAGAAAGGCAGACATATAAGCTTCACTTTAAACACTTTACCATAGACACATTTAAAGTTCTAATGAAGATACATGTATTTTAAAAATTATGGAGCTCCCACCCCGTACAGACTGAACGACTGAGCAACTCTCTCTCAGATCAATGTTTATTTCACGTAAATTCGTTAATAAACACAAATGTTTTATATGTCTTAAGCAAGATAGAAATAAGAGCTTCATTTTAAATACATTACAATTGACATATTTATAGCTCAAGTGAAGATACATATGTTTTTATAGTAGCGCTCAGTAGCTTGTCGGGCATGGAGTGCAGACGCCTACGCACTTGCCGATATATTGTATAATTAACAAAGATACGCTAATAAAGCCTAAAATCTTATATGCCTCCTGAAAGACCGAGATATGAACATTATTATGATTGCACCAAATGAAATATATCATGTTCGAGAACAAAGTTATATCAATTTTTAATTAAGTTTCGACTCTTGCTCGGGCGAGAGATATGGGGCGACTCTCGCCCCATCTATTGGACATTCTGTCCACTAAAGACCCAAAGCTACTCAAACCCTCCTAGCATTATTTAAGTAATGAAGTAATATGGTATATTTACTCACTATAATGTGGGTGCTGAATGCATAACATGAGAAAACATATATTTACTCCAAACTAATATAATTTCATTATGAAATAAGTAGCATCAAAGGAAGTCGACAGTCCAAGCGTCAATGTTGTGGAGCGACTTATCCAAGATATATCGTTGTTTGGAAAGTGTTTGTTGGCATATCCAGTTGTCGCACTTCTCTGCACAAATTATCACAAATAACATAACTAGCCAGAAAACATTTAACATTTATTAAAAAATATATGTTTGGAAGTTAAATCGACTTCATAGGACAATAGTTTTGTTATATATACTCTTTATTCGTTGACAAGCGTTCGCTACTTAAACTACCATGTACTGTACTTATGTAAAATCTCCCATGTCTCTTCGCTCATCTCACCGAACCATACAGGCTCTGTGATATATTGTTAAATTAATTGAGATTCACAAATAAAGCTTATAATTGTATATATTATCAAAAAGGCAGAGCTTAGTTTAGTTCATTTATTATGCGCCCCATACCCATCCTATGAGCGATAGTGGAGTGTTATAGAGGCACATAATGGGCTCAGGGACTGAGCCAGGGACATGGGCTCAGGGACAATTCATATAGCCAAGCAAGTTATAATCTTGATAAGGTAGTTACAAAAGTCATTGCAAATTGTCACATCAACAATAGGCTCGAGATCGACCAGAAGTACAGTTTATAATTTAAGCAACTGACATATATGGAGGGCTAGTGTCACAATTGATATGTTTATCCTACACATAACCCCCTCTTCCCCATCCAATGGGCAGCGGTGGATAGGTTACAATCAAGTCGTTTTTGTGTTTTATTCTGAGATTAGATGTTATTGGGTGACGAAAGATATTCATATTTTAAAGAAGGCTTCTTGGCTGATGCTCTCGATTATGTTAGTTTGATCTAGATATTGTAATTAACGAAAGTTAATTACAGTCTCCGTGGTGTAGTGGTAAGACACTCGCCTGGCGTTCCGCGAGCGCTATGTCATGGGTTCGTATCCTGGCCGGGGAGGATTTACTGGGCGCAATTCCTTAACTGTAGACTCTGTTTAACGCAACAGTAAAATGTGTACTTGGATGAAAAAATAATTCTTCGCGGCAGGGGATCGTATTCCAGGGACCTGCCCGAAACGCTACGCGTACTAGTGGCTGTACATGAATGTAACAACTCTTGTATATATCTCAAAAAAAAAAAAAAAAAAAAAAAAAAAAAAAAAAAAAAAAAAAAAAATTATGTCATCAGAAAGGTAGGAATATAGGCTACATTTAAAATCTTTTGACATAAATATAACTGAAGTGAAAACGAAAATATATGCGTTTTGATAGTTACTTGATGGCTAGCTCTGAGAGTGTGAAGCCCTGCACACCAGCCAATAAATTGTATAATTAGTTTCCATATATTTTAATTAATCTTAAAAATTTATATGTCCGAAGAAAGGAAGATGTAGACGTTAATGTGACAACATTTAAAAATATATATCTCTTAAGTTAAATAAATAATACCACATTATCGCCGGTGTCCGGACACATGAAAACTACCTAGGTATCAGTATCCAGCCAGGCGGGGATCACAGGCTGCACAATACTGATAAACTATGTAATGCACTACTTGTGGTCGATCTCGAACCCATTTATGATGTGACGACTTATAGTGAATTTTGTAACTAGCTCATCAAGATTGTAACTTGCTTAGCTAAATGAATTGTGGGGTTCGGTCCATTTATTTTCTTTCTTTATTTTGCACCCCATAATACCCATCCCGTGGGCGGTGGTGTACAGGGTTACAGAGGCACATAATCGGTTCAGGAACTGAACCCTCTAGTTCGTTTAGCTAAGCAAATAACAATCTTTTGACGCTAGTTACAGAATTATTAATGTACACATACTTATGCAAACATGTACATATACATACGTATACATACACATGCATATTTAATCACCTACACAAATACACACATCAGTAATCTTTGTGTCACAAGTGATCAGCAAGAGGCTCACAACAGTCACTATACAAGGCACTTTACATTTATGAGGAGTCGCACAGTTACTAGTCTTGCTCCACACCCACCCAACTGGGCGGCAGCTTTACAGTCATGAGCTCCACACCCACCCAACTGGGCGGCAGCTTTACAGTCATGTGCTGCATACTTACCCAACTGGGCGGCAACTTTACAGTCATGTGCTGCATACTTACCCAACTGGGCGGCAGCTTTACAGTCATGTGCATGCATTACCTACAGGAAGCAAATTTTGGATACTTCGCTAAGTTTTCGGCAGCACATCATTATGAATGAAGTGCTTACACATTTCATGGACACTATTGATGTTGTTATCTTTAAATTCCGCGATTTTTTACATTCCATTATATAATGACGCAAAGTATGCGAATAGTTCTGCTGACAGAGTTTACATTTAGTCAAATCTACATCATCAGGTTTTACAAATTCCCAGAGATACTTGTAGCTGAGCCTAAACCTAGCAGTGATAATTAACATCTAGAAGTCTGCTAACATTATTGGATGACCCATAGACGAGCGATTCTTCAAAGTTTATACAATATTGTGAAATTGAGAGTCAGTGTAGTAACATAAATTGGTAAATCATAAATATTGTAAGTTAAAAATCTGATGCATGTGTGTGTGTTGGGGGGGGGGGGTTATACCCTTGGTAAGCGAGAGTGGAAAGTAACCTTAGACATTCTGCGGTCAATGTGGGGGGGGGGGGAGAGGGAGGGTGGGAGAGTCAAATCCACCCTCCAACATCTGGACATAGTACCAGCAACCTCCACAACACTCCATCAGCCTCCAGCTGATGCTTGTAGATGCCTCATCTAACCTCACTTATGTCACACATTAACCTACAGTTCCTGTGATATTTAAACTCCTCATCACAGTGGCGTCTCACCAATATAAACTGTATTGGATTTTGTCCCGAAATAGCTGTATGCTGACTGGACGTTTATGTATGTATGTATGTATGTATGTATGTATGTATGTATGTATGTATGTATGTATGTATGTATGTATGTATGTATGTATGTATGTATGTATGTATGTATGTATGTATGTATGCATGTATGTATGTATGTATGTATGTATGTATGTATGTATGTATGTATGTATGTATGTATGTATGTATGTATGTATGTATGTATGAATGTATGTATGTATGTGTGTATGTATGTATGTATGTATGTGTGTGTATGTATGTATGTATGTATGTATGTATGTATGTATGTATGTATGTATGTATGTATGTATGTATGTATGTATGAATGTATGTATGTATGTGTGTATGTATGTATGTATGTATGTGTGTGTATGTATGTATGTATGTATGTATGTATGTATGTATGTATGTATGTATGTATGTATGTATGTATGTATGTATGTATGTATGTATGTATGTATGTATGTATGCATGTGTGTATGTATGTACTCACCTAATTGTGCTTGCGGGGGTTGAGCTTTGGCTCTTTGGTATGTATGTATGTATGTATGTATGTATGTATGTATGTATGTATGTATGTATGTATGTATGTATGTATGTATGTATGTATGTATGTATGTATGTATGTATGTGTGTATGTATGTATGTATGTATGTATGTATGTATGTATGTATGTATGTATGTATGTATGTATGTATGTATGTATGTATGTATGTATGTATGTATGTACGCATGCATGTATGTATGTATGTGTGTATGTATGTATGTATGTATGTATTCCCAATCACGTTAAAGACTTCCCCTCTATCATCCAATTAAAGAGAAAAACAACTATGTACTAAATAATCAACTCCTTTTAACTTTAATTATGCTGACCTTCCTATCTGTATTCAGACTGTGCCTACCATCATTATAGGTGATTATAACGCTAGGCATAGGAATATGGGTAATTCGCAGTTCAGTAATCGTAACGGCAACCATCTGTTGTCACTATTAGGTAGTCACGATGATGAACAGATTGTGGGTGACCTTGAACCGATGAATATCTACGGGGGTATTCTTGATCTATGTCTCGGTTTCAACGTCTCCCACACCGTGTGCGCCTCGTCAATAGTGCCAGATATGGCGTCTGATCATCTGGGCATATTAGCCACTGTAAGCATTGGAAGCTCTATCCTCCCCAGTGGAGTATTCAAGCGGAAGAGGCTGGCTGTGCCCATCGATCAACGAGACAATCTTGTTGCTCTTGTGTCAGATTGGTGCAGTTCATCTGAGCCTTCATCAGTTGAAGATTTTAACAATGAGCTCACAGGTACTCTCGAGCAGTTTATAGAATCACTTGATTCATCGTCCAGGCCACGTAACCCAAATTACACTGGTCATAGCACTTATGCTTATTATAATGATTCTAAATTGCATGCACTAAAACGCACTGCCAGAATAATTGGACTAGCTTATAGAAGGACCCGCACTGCTGAAATGCTTAAGCTCTTTCAAGCGGCTCTGACTGAGGCCAGGGAACGTATTGTGGAGCTGAGGCAGACAGACTGGGAAACTTTTGTCTCAATTCTCACACGCCACTAAGTCGGGCATGGAAGGATATCAACAAGATCAAAGGGAAAAATGCTGCAGAGATCTCGTACCCTAATCCTCTGCACAGAGCAAATGAGCTTGCTGATGCTTGGGCCACGACTTTCAGCTTTGACAGTCTTCCTCTACCCTCACAGAATGAGTTAAATAATAGATATACTGATAGGGCAAGGCTCCTTGACTTCATGCTTCATCAAGAGGATGACTGTGACATGCTTTTTACTGAATACAAACTAGATTCTGCTCTACATATTGGCAAAGCTACATCACCCGGGGAGGATGGTTTACTTACGGCATACTGCTTATGCTTCTGTTAGTTCCAGGGAATCACTTGCTTCAGTTGTATAATATGAGCTATGTAACTGGGGGAGCTTCCTAAGTCATGGACCAACAGTGTTATTATTCCCATTCCTAAACCTCACCAGCCGAGTGCTTTTCGCCCAATCTCCCTCACTAGTTGTCTCTATAAGTGTCTTGAGAGGATGGTTCTCAACCGTCTCCTTTACAAAATTAATAATATGTTGTCTCCCCAGATATATGGCTTTACGCATGGAAAGAGTGTACGTCACTGTATTACCACATTCCTCACCCTGCATACTTATAGGTCATATACCACTTTCCTAGATCTTAAGTCAGCCTTTGACATTGCTAACCCACACGTCATTCTGAGCGAACTTGCTAAAATGAATGTTGGAGGATGGCTTCTACGGTGGATAAGAGGCTATCTATCCAACAGGAAGTCATCTGTACTGTTCCAAGGGCATAGGCATGTAACGAGAGATTTTGAACTTGGGACTCCACAGGGAGGTGTCCTCAGTCGTACTCTGTTCAATGTGTTAATCAATGCACTTTTAAACTTAGTAACTAGAAGGTCCAGCGAACACATCATTAGCTATGTGGATGATATACTGATCCACACCAATGGGTATACCAACACCCAAAATGTTCTGAACTCTGTATTGTACACATGTCAGGAACTAGGCTTAGTCATCTCAGTAGAGAAAACAAAGATCCTGAACCGACACCCACCCAGACGGAGTGGGGCCGTTCGCAAAATGCAGTTGGATGATGGCTCTCTGCTCGACTATGTTACCAGATACAAATACCTGGGCTTGAGGTTCTACTGTACCGCAATGTTTTAGCCAGACTGGGTCGCCAATATAGAGAGAGGCTCCGTGCTCTCAAGGCTGTAGCAGGTTGTGGCAGGCAAACACAACTGTACCGTACAGTGTTATATATTTATTTCAGTTTGAACAATTTTTAACATTAAAAGATAAATTCTTTAATTGGTTGAAATTGGTTTTAACATTCGAAATCTAATTTGTTGATGTTAAATAATATAAGGTTCAAATTTATTAACATACATACTTTAAAAACTATTTCTATTTGATACCAACAGTATCACGTTAAGAGAAGCGTCTCGCCTTGCTAACCCAAATATAAAATATATAAATAAACGGTGCAACTGTACTGGTATCTGCAGTACAAATATATGTCCCTATTTAAAGAAAAAATAAACTGCACCAATCACTGACACTCCTCACACCAATGCAACAATAAGGAGAGTGATAACAGTGCTTCACATTCGACAATGTTAAATTATTTAACAGATGACGAGATAATGAACATTGGAACAAATGTACCGCTCTCTGACCTTCATATAAAATCTACATGTGACCTCATGAAACTGTGCCAAGCGTAGAAGGCCTTCATGACCCAGCGTTGTAGCGGGACCTCTCCTGGCCAGTTACAATTGGTGAATTTACTCAAATTATTCACGTTGATGGTTGTCACTGGGTCACCGTTTCCAACATTGGAGTAACAGGACAAATTAACATATACGACACCAGGCATAAATTACCATCCAAATCTACTGCAGTTATCTTGTGTGCTCTTGCTAATTGCCAGGATAATAAGCTGATATGCAATATAATGAATGTCAGCAGACACAGGGACTCAAGTATGAGTGGGGTATATGCTGTGGCGTTTGCTGCATCACTTGCAAGTGGTGTATATCCGGTGAACCTCGTATGATGTGCCGAATATGAGAACATCTTCAAGAGAACTTTAAAGGAAAGTGTCTCATCTCATTCCCTGCAGCTCAGACACTGAGAAGAAAAGGAATCATCCGGTCATGCTCGATGGAAGTGTACTGCATTTGCAGAAAGCCAAATGATTTGAAGCTGATGGTATGCTGTGACCGTTGCAATATTTGGCACCATGGATCATGTGTAGGTGTTACAGAATGTAATGATGATTCGTGGATTTGTTTCTTGTGCGCTAGCAAGTTGTGAATTATAATTTAAAATACTTAATTAATACATTATTATTATTATTATTATTATTATAACCTTACCAAATGCTTTGCTGAATCAAATAATGTTATTACTTTCAATGTGTTACAATAGTATAATTAAGTGCTGCAAGTGTCAGGTCTTTTATATAGTCGGTATTTGTTATATTCTGTACTCTTTTTATGTTATTTAAATTTCAAATAGAAATAGTTTTTAAAGTATGTATCTTAATAAATTTGAACCTTATATTATTTAACATCAACAAATTAGATTTCGAATGTTAAAACCAATTTCAACCAATTAAAAGATTTATCCTTTAATGTTAAAAATTGTTCAAACTGAAATAAATATATAACACTGTACGGTACAGTTGTGTTTAATTATGTTTTGCGATTCCTTTGGAAAAAGTATTTGTGCACCAAGTACTACTAGGTCATTATGAGATATGCTGAATGTTGTCAATATACCATCTGAATACGCTTCACTTTGCGTTAATCATTGAACGTCCTAATGATTAAGGTCCCCAAAAGGACTTAATCAAACCTCAGTGGATATTTTTACTCTCCCTCTCTCTCTCTCTCAGAGCATCCCCTTATGTGTTGTATGTGGGTGCTGAAGTTCAGTCTCTTGTCTATGTATCGGTGAAGGAGCTTTCCATAATTGTTATTGCTAATATTTACTTGTAATACTGGGTATACATCCAGTCCAGTGTTCTAACCCTCGACCGCGGCGAGGGTAAGCCGCGGTCGTATGGTCTGAAAGCCATAAATATTTGCAATGGGGGTGGGCGAGGGTGGATAACGTTTCCTCTTCAAGCACGCGCACACAAATGAACTATGTTACTTAACTGGAAGCACTCGTACAACATAATTTTCACGATTTCTCAGGTTTATTATACTTCTTACCAGTATATGTACAGTATAGTACCTACGAGGTTCTCTTCAATGATATCTAAGATAATTAAAAGAACTCAAGTAAACTACTGTGGAAATGTGCAGGACAAACATATCAATTGTGACACTAGCTCTCCACATATGGCATTTGCTTAATTTAGAAACTGTACTTGTGGTCGATCTCGAACACATGTTGTTGATGTGACGATATGTTATGAATTTTGTGGCTAGCTCCTCAAGATTGTAACTTGCTTAGATAAATAAATTGTGTGTTCAGTCCCTGAACCCATTATGTGATAAATTAACTAAACTAAAAACTATAGTATTGCGACGAAACCTGAACTGCATGATGTAAATAGGGATTAACCAGAAAAAGAGATATAGGAGAAGAATAACACCAGGTAACTGTAAAGCTACCGCCCAGCTGGGTGGGTGTGGAGCAAGACTAGTAACTGTGCGACTCCTCATAGATGTAAAGTGCCTTGTATAGTGACTGTTGTGAGCCTCTTGTTGAATCACTTGTGACACAAAGATTACTGATGTGTGTATTTGTGTGGGTGATTAAATATGTATGTGTATGTATATCTGTATACGTATGAATATGTACATGTATGCATAAGTATGTGTACATTAATAATTTTGTAACTAGCGTCAAAAGATTGTTGTTTGCTTAGCTAAACGAACTAGAGGGTTCAGTTCCTGAACCGATTATGTGCCTCTGTAACCCTTTACACCACCGCCTACGGGATGGGTATTATGGGATGCATAATAAAGAAAGAAAATAAATGGACCGAACCCCACAATTCATTAAGCTAAGCAAGTTACAATCTTGATGAGCTAGTTACAAAATTCACTATAAGTCGTCACATCATAAAAGGGGTCGAGATCGACCAAAAGTAGTGCATTACATAATTTGTCAGTATTGTGCAGCCTGTGATCCCCGCCTGGCTGGATACTGATACCTAGGTAGTTTTCATGTGTCCGGACACCGGCGATAAGGTGGTATTATTTATTTAACTTAAGAGATATATATTTTTAAATGTTGTCACATTAATGGCTAATGCAAAACAAAATGCAAGAAAACTTGCTTAAATTGCAATATTATGCGATATTCTGAAATTTGAAGGCCAAATCACATATGTGATACGATACTACATGAAATAGTATCGAAATATTGGTAAAAACGAATATATATACGTAATATCACACTACATAAAAAACGTGAAAAAAGCCACTATTTTACCATATTTGTGGATTTTAACTTCAAATCATAGAGCGAGGTTTCGTATTATTTAGATCCAAGAAAAGACATATGACAATGTTGTTTCCAACACAAATGATAAAAGTCAATGTGTTTTCATTAGAATTAACTAAAATGTTCCTTATTTTCCGTTTATATTACCGATGGAAGATGTACACGTAAAACCGCTCTATTCCGGCTGAAACGTCTATATATGCAATAAAAACCGAACTTCTCCCCTTTTCAATATCTTACTCAGTATTTTAACGAAAAACAAATAGATGATTGAAAATGAAGTATTTAAGGTTATTATCTAATCAATTGCGTTCTTAAAATCGTTGAAAAATGGCAATATATTGCCTAAATCGTTGATATTTGGTTTAATTCACATAATGGAAAAGATGATGATAAACGTCAAGATATTGCTAAATATGATGATTTTTAGTTCAAAACAAAATGCAAGTAAACTTGCTTAAAAACGCACTAAAAGGCAAAAACTGAGATTAGTAGGCCAAATCACATATCGTGTGAAAACTTGAGGTAGTATCGAAATATTAGTAAATTCGAATATTTTTACTTAAATTCACACATTACGAAAAACGTGAAAAAAGTCCCTATTACCATATTCGAGGACTCTCTAGTTTAAATCATAAACTATTTTTAGATCATTAATAAAGCATATGGAAATGTTGTTTCCAATACAAACTATGAAAATCAATATGTTTTCATTAATATTACCTAAAATTTTCGGAATTTTCCGGTTATAATACCGAAAGAAGATGTAGAAGTACATACGTTCTAGTACGGCTGAAACGTTGAAACATACAATAATAACAAGATTTCTCTCCTAATCAATATTTTATTCACTATTTGAACTAGGTACTAATTGATGATTGAAAATAAAGTATTTAATGTGAGTTTTTAATCAATTACGTGTTTACAACATACATGTCGTAAATTTAAGGAATAAATAAACCCTAAAATTCTTAAAATCGTTTTAAACGGCAAAATTTTGCCTAAATCGTTTATATTTGGTTCACATCACATAATGGAAAAGATGATGATAAATGTCAAAATATTGCTAAATATGATGATTTTTAGTACAAAATAAAATACAAGAAAACTGGCTTAAAAACGCAATAATATGTGAAATTCTGAGATTAGTAGGCCAAATCACATATCGTGTGTCAAAACTTGAGGTAGTATCAAAATATTAGTAAATTCGAATATTTTTTCCTATATTCACACAATGCAAAAAACGTGAAAATAGTCTCTATTATTCGAGGATTTAATTTTATATCATAAAGTGTTTTTAGATCATTAATATGGCAAATGTTTTTTCTATTTCAATTTTTCTAATCTATTTCTAATTAGTTACTTATTTCTATTAGAATTTCTAATCAATTACGATTAGAATTTCTAATCAATTACGTGTTTGCAACATTAGAGCACATTTAATTTCTTGCATTTTGTTTTCAACTAAAAATTATCAAATTTAGCAATATTTTGACGTTAATCATCGTGTATTTCTTTATGTGATTTACATCAAATATTAACGATTTAAGCAAAATTTTGCCGTTTTAATGATTTTAAGAATTTTCAGTTTATTGTCATTCATTCTTTAAATGTACGATATGTATGTTGCAAACACGAGATTGATTGTTAATTCACATTAAATTCTTTATTTTTAATCATCAATAAGTAATAAGTTCATATAGTGAGTAATTTTTAATTTTTATTTAATTAAATTAATTTACTCACTATTAATTTAATTTAATAGTGAGTAATTTAATTTTTAGTTAATTTTAATGAAAACATTGATTTTTATAGTTTGCTTTGGAAACAACATTTCCATGTGCTTTATTAATGATCTAAAAACACTTTATGATTTAAACTAGAGAGTCCTCGAATATGGTAATAGGGACTTTTTTCACGTTTTTCGTATTGTGTGAATTTTAGTAAAAATATTCGAATTTACTAATATTTCGATACTACCTCAGGTTTTCACACGATATGTGATTTGGCCTACTAATCTTACAATTTCGCATATTATTGCGTTCTTAAGCAAGTTTACTTGCATTTTGTTTTGAACTAAAAATCATTATGTTTAGCAATATTTTGACGTTTATCATCATCTTTTTCATTATGTGAATTAAACCAAATATCAACGATTTAGGCAATATATTGCCATTTTTCAACGATTTTAAGAATTTTCAGTTTATTGTTGTTAATTCCATATATATAGGATATGTATGTTGCAAACACGAAATTTATTGGAAATTCACATTAAATACTTTATTTTCAATCAAGCACTAGTACCTTGTTCAAATAGTGAGTAAAATATTGAATAGGAGAGACATCCGGTTTTTATTGCAAATTGGGACGTTTCAGCAAGATTAAAGCGCATTTACTTCTCATATTCTTTCGGTAATATAAACTGAAAATCACGAAAATTTTAGTTACTTTAAATGAAAACACATTGATTTTTATAGTTTGTGTTGGAAACTACATTTTCATATGCATTATTATTGATCTAAATAACACTAATCCTCATTCTATGATTTGAACTAAAAATCATTGAATATGGTAATAAAGAGGCTTTTTTCACGTTTTTCGTTTTGTGTGAATTTAAGTAAAAATATTCGAATTTACTAATATATCATTACTACGTCAAGTTTTCACACGATATGTAATTTGGCCTACTAATCAAAGATTTTCACATATTATTGCGTTTTTAAGCAAGTTTTCTTGCATTTTATTTTGTACTAAAAATCATCATATTTAGCAATATTTTGACGTTTATCATCAGCTTTTCCATTATGTGATTTAAACCAAATATAAACGATTTAGACAAAATTTTTGCCGTTTTCAACGATTTTAAGAATTTTAGGGTTTATTTATTCCTTAAATATACGACATGTATGCTGCAAACACGTAATTGATTAAAAACTCACATTAAATGTAAACAGACAATGTAAACATTAGCAATAAAAATGATGGAACGTTTCTTGGCATATTCCTAGACAAGAGACTCAACTTCCGTACCCACATACAACACATAACTAAGAAAGTCTCTAAAACAGTTGGTATACTCTCCAAAATCAGATATTATGTTCCTAACTCTGCTCTCATCTCTCTATATTATGCACTAATCAATCCCTATCTCAACTATGGTATCTGTGCATGGGGTTCAACCATTGCAAACCACCTCAAGTCCATCATCACCCAGCAAAAATCTGCTATCAGAATAATATCAAATTCTGCTTTCAGACAACACACAGCCCCCTTGTTTAACTCCCTAAACATGCTAAACATAATCTCACTCCACAAATTCTCTTGTGTCAACTACATTTACAAAACCCTGTTCTTAAATGCAAATCCTTGTCTGAAACTCTTCCTGGACAGATGTAATAAGACCCATTATCACCACACCAGAAATAAATATCTCTTTGATATCCGCAGAGTTAAACTTAATCTGTGTAAACACTCTATGCAAATAAAGGGACCCAGTTTATGGAACTCACTCACTACTGAATTGAAAAGCTGTCCAACTTTTACATCATTCAAAATCAATACTAAAAAGTACCTAATTTCATCTTCATAGTTTTTCACTTTTTGCCTTAAAATTGCACTGTATCAATTGCTACCCAATCTCCCAACCTTTATGTTCCCATTTTGAACATCTTTACCATTGTGATCATTGCTGTTTTCTTATATGTGCTGCCAATCTGTTGTATGGTGTTTATAAATCTTGTTTGTCTGTATCTTTTGCTACCCAGTCTCCCAATCTTTATGTACCCATTCTGAACATCTTTACCATTGTGATCATTGCTGTCTTATATGTGCTGTCAATCTGCTGTATGGTGTCTATTAATCTTGTTTAAATTACTAATCAAGCTGTCAATGTAATCAATCAGAGCTTTAATATAACAATGTGCTTTAATATACTTACTTATCTCTCCCATCTCATTTTTCTCTTGTAATGTATCTTTATCATTTATCAATTCTGATTGAAATTACCTACTTAAAATTATCTGCTAGATTAAGGACCTGCCCGAAACGCTGCGCGAACTAGTGGCTTTACAAGAATGTAAATACTGTTCTATCCAATGTATTCTTACAAACCCAATGTACCTTCTTGTATATATATAAATAAATAAATAAATAAAGAAATAAATAAATAGATAAATACTTTATTTTCAATCATCAATTAGTACCTAGTTCAATTAGTGAATAAAATATTGATTAGGAGAGAAATCTTGTTTTTATTGTATGTTTCAACGTTTCAGCCGTACTAGAGCGCATCTTCTTTCAGTAATATAAACGGAAAATCACGAAAATTTTTGTTAATTTTAATGAAAACATATTGATTTTTAAAGTATTTTATTTTATAGTTTGTATTGGAAACAACATTTCCATATGCTTTATTAATGATCTAAAAACACTTTATGATTTAAACTAAAAATCCTCGAATATGGTAATAGAGATTTTTTCGCGTTTTTCGTATTGTGTGAATTCAAGTAAAAATATTCGAATTTACTCATTATTCTATACTACCTCAAGTTTTCACACGATATGTGATTTGGCTTACTAATCTCAGAATTTCGCTTAGTATTGTGTTTTTAAGCACGTTTCCTTGCATTTTGTTTAACTAAAAATTATTGAATTTAGCAATATTTTGACGTTTATCATCATATTTTCAATTATGTGAATTAAACCAAATATCAACGATTTATGCAATATTTTTCAGTTTTTCAACCATGGTAAGAATTTTCAGTTTATTTGTTGTTAATTCGTCATATATACGATATATATGTTGCAAACACGAAATTGATTGGAAATTCACATTAAATACTTCATTTTCAATCATCAATAAGTTCCTAATTCAAATAGTGATTAAAATATTGATTAGGAGAGAAATCCTGTTTTTATTGCATATTTCAACGTTTCAGCCGGATTAGAGCGCATTTACTTGTACATCTTCTTTCGGTAATATAAGCGGAAAATCACGAAAATTGTAGTTAATATTTATGAAAACACATTGATTTTTATAGTTTGTATTGATTTGCCTTATTAATGATCTAAAACACTATGATTTAAACTAAAAATCCCCGAATGTGGTATTAGGGACATTTTTCACGTTTTTCGCATTGAGTGAATTTAGGTAAAAATATTGGAATTTACTAATATTTCGATACTACCTCAAGTTTTCACACGATATGTGATTTAGCCTACTAATCTCAGAATTTCGCTTATTATTGCGTTTTTAAACAAGTTTCTTGCATTTTGTTTTGAACTAAAAATAATCGAATTTAGCAATATTTTGACGTTAATCATCATCTTTTTCTTTATGGTTTTTAATCCAAATATTAACGATTTAGGGAAATTTTTGCCGGTTTAACGATTTTTAAGATTTTTCAGTTTATTGTTTTTCATTCCTTAAATATTCGATATGTATGTTGCAAACACGAAATTGATTGGAAATTCACATTAAATACTTTATTTTCAATCATCAATAAGTTCCTAGTTCAAATAGTGAGTAAAATGTTGATTTGGAGAGAAATCCTGTTTTTTGCATATTTCAACGTTTCAGCCAGATTAGAGCGCATTTACTTGTATATCTTCTTTCGGTAATATAAACTGAATATCACGAAAATTTTAATGAAAACACATTGATTTTTATGGTTTGTATTGGAAACAACAATTTTATTTGCATTATTATTTATCTAAATAATACTAAACTGCACTCTATGATTTGAACAAAAAATCATAGAGGCTTAATATAAAATAGAGGCTTATCATAAAACCAATATAGAGGCCAATATATTCAATATTGAAACCAGTATATTCAGGTTTTTCATATTGTGTTAATTTAAGTAAAAATATTCGAATATACTAATATTTCATTACTTCCTCAAGTTTCACACGATATGTGATTTGGCTGCTAACCTCAGAATTTCGCATATTATTTTAATCAAGTTTTCCTGCGTTTTGTTTTTTTAACTGAAATTCATCAAATATAGCAACATTTTGACGTTCATCTTTTTTTCCTTTAGTGATTTAAACTAAATATCATCGATTTAGGCAATATTTTCCCGTTTTTCAACGATTCTAAAAATTTTCAGTTTATTGTTATTTATTCCTTATATATATTTTTTTCACGTTTTTCGTATTGTGTGAATTTATGTAAAATCGTTTGAATTACCTAATATTTCGATACTTCCACAAGTTATCACACGATATGTGATTTGGCCTACTAACCTCAGAATTTTGCCTATTATTGAGTTTTTAAACAAGTTTTCTTGCATTTTGTTTCGAACTAAAAATTATCAAATTTAGCAATATTTTGACGTTAATCATCGTCCTTTTCTTTATGTGATTTACACCAAATATTAACGATTTAAGCAAAATTTTGCCGTTTTAACGATTTTAAGAATTTTCAGTTTATTGTCATTCATTCTTTAAATATACGATACGTATGTTGCAAACACGAAATTGATTGTTAATTCACATTAAATACTTTATTTTTAATCATCAATAAGTAATAAGTTCAAATAGTGAGTAAAATATTGATTAGGAGAGAAATCCTGTTTTTATTGCATTTATGAACGTTACAGCCGGATTAGAGCGCATTTACTTGTACTTATTCTTTCGGTAGTATAAACGGAAAATCACAAAAATTTTAGTTAATATTTATGAAAACACATTGATTTTTATAGTTTGTATTGGAAACAACAATTTTAAACGGTATTGGAATTTTTTTTTAGTTAATTTTAATGAAAACATATTGATTTTTATAGTGTAAATTGGAAACAACATTTCCACATGCTTTATTAATGATCTAAAAACACTTTATGATTTAAACTAGAGAGTCCTCGAATATGGTAATAGGCACTTTTTCACGTTTTTAGTATTGTGTGAATTTAAGTAAAAATATTCGAATTTACTAATATTTCGATACTACCTCAAGTTTTCACACGATATTTGGCCTACTAATCTCACAATTTCGCATATTATTGCGTTTTTAAGCAAGTTTACTTGCATTTTGTTTTGAACTAAAAATCATAATATTTAGCAATATTTTGACGTTTATCATTATCTTTTCCATTATGTGAATTAAACCAAACATCATTGATTTAGGCAATATATTGCCATTTTTCAACGATTTTAAGAATTTTCAGTTTATTGTTATTAATTCCATATATATCGGATATGTATGTTGCAAACACGAAATTTATTGGAAATTCACATTAAATACTTTATTTTCAATCAAGCACTAGTACCTAGTTCAAATAGTGAGTAAAATATTGAATAGGAGAGATATCCGGTTTTTATTGCAAATTGGAACGTTTCAGCCAGATTAGAGCGCATTTACTCCTACATCTTCTTTCGGTAATATAAACTGAAAATCACGAAAATTTTAGTTAATTTAAATGAAAACACATTGATTTTTATATTTTGTGTTGGAAAGAACATTTTCATTTGCATTATTATTGATCTAAATAACACTAAACCTCATTCTATGATTTGAACTAAAAATTATTGAATATTTTAATAAAGAGGCTTTTTTCACGTTTTTCGTTTTGTGTGAATTTAAGTAAAAATATTCGAATTTACTAATATATCATTACTACCTCAAGTTTTCACACTATATGTGATTTGGCCTACTAACCTCACAATTTCGCATATTATTGCGTTTTTAAGCAAGTTTTCCTGCATTTTGTTGTTTGAACTAAAAATCATCAAATTTAGCAATATTTTGGTTACATTCAACACCTGTGGATCAAGCTCATTTTTTTGGAACAAAGAAAATCAAACAAAAATAAATTTTGCATTATCAGAAAGAATTTATTTACACAAGTAAATACGTGTCTGGTGTTTGTAGACGTGAGTGTTTGTTCCAATTGTTCTTCATTCACTTTGACAGAATAATTATACTGTATTCACATTCATCATTGGCATGGATGATAAATGATTCGGCATTGATGTGACAAAAATATTATTATATCTGAAAATGTAAATAAAAATATTTACTCAACCAAACTTTAATCGCTATATATTTCGTTTGTTTTTGGTTATTGATCGTTATATAAAAACACGTTAGCATAATAATATTATTGTATGTGGCATAGTTAATTTTGATAAAAATAATTAATTTGGTCATCATAACACCAAATATAAATTTTCTTCTTGGTTTCTATGTAAAATATCGTAAAATAATATTGACCTGACATTTTGAGCGCTAATGAATGATCGTAAACTGATCGTGCTCTTGGTACAGGGCTGAGTTGTCCCAGTAAATCAGTTATAACCACTAAAAAAATATTACAATGAAGTCAAGATCTAAATTAGAATCAAGCTGGATTTATGTATTATCTAATAGTATTTTATATTACTAATTATTACCTGCAAATCACTTATCATTTGCCTCTACAGCTTTAACTTATAGAAGTTTTGACATTTAACATTACTTATTTAAGTGAACGTACGACCTATTCTTGGATGTGCACTTGCAGGTCCATCATAGATAATGTTTAACACATCTGGTATTAGTTTAACACATCTAGTATTAATACTGCTGCGACTACTAACTCACACCACTCTCTAGGGGGTCCCTAGCTTGACTATCTTACACAGTAAATGGTCCATCATCACTAACTCTGTCAATGGTACTGGAGGTTTGTGAATCAGGCGAGTATCTTGCTTAGTCAGAACCTTAAAGATGGGTGACTACAAAGGGTCTTGTCTCTGTTCCATCTCAACTTCTGTGGCATCTAATGATGGATAAGCTACATGAATTGCAGCTACTGAACCAGATAAAGCATCAACATCAACATTTGGTTTTCTTGGAATGAAAAATCGATCAACCCACCCCTACCTACCGACCCCAGACACAGCCTGTCCCCACCCAACCCATGCCCGCATGCCCAACCCAGCCTCATCCCCTCCTCACCTATCCACCCCAGCCTCAACCCATCCCCACCTTGCCACAACCTATCCCTACCCAACCCCAACCCATTTACCCACTCCAGCCTGAACCCACCCCAGCCACAGCCTATCCCCTCCCAATCCATGCTCGTATTTCCACCCCAGCCTCAACCCATCCCCACCTACCCACACCAGCCACAACCTATCCAAACCCAATCTTATCTCCCTCAACCTCTACTTGTATACACGCCCCCTCAACCCCTTCCCACCCACACGCCCTTCCCTCAACCCCAGGGAAAGTGACTGGGAGAATGGGGACCCACAAGAAGGTGCGTATACATGGAAAGCTAAACTCATGTAAGTGGCAACAAGGAACTTTCTGAGCCAACATGTCAGGAAACCCACGAGAATGAGAGGCAATGACGAACCAGCTAGACTCGACCTGATATTCACTTTGAATGAGTCATAAATAAGAGAAGTCAAATATAAAGCCCCCACAGGAATGAGTGACCACAGTGTATTGACATATGGGTATCTAGAGGAGGCAGGGAAAACCTATCCAAGGATAGGATCGGAGGGGAAAAGACTGAACCACCGAAGAGGAAAATATAATGAGATGAGGAACTTTCTAAGGGGAATACCATGGGGAAACAGAACTCAGAGAGAAGAATGTACAGGATATGATGGACTATGTCACCCAGAAATGCCACGAAGCTGTACATATATTTATCCCAGTCCAGAAGGAAAAAAATGAAAAGTATCAGAAGAATCCATTGTTGAATCAGGAATGTAAGGTAGCGAAGCATTTGAGTAAAAGAACATGGAGAAACTACAGGAGTAACAGAACACCAGAGAGCAGGGAGAGATACCAGAAGGCACGAAATGAGTACCTCAGAGAGAGAAGAGAAGCGGAGAGACACTATGAAAATGACATCACAAGTAAAGCTAACATCCAACCAAAACTGCTCCACAGCCAAATCAGGAGAAAAACAGCGGTGAAGGAAAAAGTGATGAAACTGAGAAAAGTGGAAAATAGATACACAGGGAATGACAAGGAGGTGTGTGAAGAACTCAACACTCAACAAGAGATTCCAAGAGGACTTCACAAAAGAACAAGGAGAAGCCCCTGTGCTAAATGAGGAGGACCTTGGTTCAACCAAGCAACCTTGGAGGATTTTGACCTCACCAGTGATTAGGTCAAAATGAATCTGTTGCAGCTGAATGTGACAAAGACTGTTGGGCCTGAAATAATCTCACCATGGATTCTAAATGAAGGTGCAGAAGCACTAAGTGTGCCACTCTCTACGATGTATAACAGGTCACTGGAAACAGGAGACCTACTGGAAAGCTGGAAGACAGCTAATGTAGTCCCAATATACGAAAAGGGTGACAGGCAAGAGACACTGAACTACAGGCTAGTTTCCCTAACTTGTATACCATGCAAGGTGATGAAGAATATTGTTAGGAAAAGTCTCGTAGATCATCTGGAGGAAAAAAAGCTTTGTAACACACCACTAACATGGGTTCAGAGATGGTAAATCGTGCCTCACAGGATTAATTTAATTGTAGGACCAAGCAACACAAATTAGGCAAGAAAGAGAAGGGTGGGCAGAATGCATTGTCTTGAACTGTCAGAAAGCCTTTGACACATTACCTCACAAAAGGCTATTACAAAAGTTAGAGTAACAAGCAGGAGTACAATAGAAGGTGCTCCATTGGATAAGGGAGTATCTAAGCAACAGGAAAAAACGAGTAACTGTGAGGGGAGGACACATCAGAGTGGCGAGATGTCCCCAGAGGGGTTCAACAGGGCTCTGTACTTGGACCTATCCTTTCTCTGATATATGTAAACTATCTTCCAGAGGGTATAGACTCATTCTTCTCCATGTTTGCTGATGATGCAAAAATTATGAGAGAAAACACGACAGATGATGATAGACAGAGACGATCTGGACAAGCTGGAGGAATGGTCTAGAAAATGGCTACTAAAGTTCAACTAAGGACAGTGTAAAGTACTGAAATTAGGGTAAGGAAGAAGAAGTCTGAACACAAGGTACCATCTAGGAGATGAAATCCTGCAAGTCAAAAAGAGAGAAAGATCTGGGGGGTTGATATCACACCGAACCAGTCCCCAAAGCCCCACATCAAGAGGATATCATCAGCGGCAAATGCTAGACTGGCCAACATAAGAACCGCCTTTAGAAACTTATGTAAGGGATCATTCGGGACCCTGTATACAACTTATGGCAGACCAATCCTGGAATATCCAGCTCCAACTTGGACTCCATACCTAGTTAAACACAAGACAAAGTTAGAAAAGATTCAGCGGTATGCCACCAGCCTTGTCCCGAAACTGAGAGGTATGAGCTACGAGGAAAGGCTAAAGGAGCTAAAACTCACGTCCCTGTAAGACAGAGGAGTAAGGGGAGACATGATATCCACCTACAAAATTATGAGGAGAATTGACAGGTGGAGAAAGAGAAACTCTTCAGCACCGGTGGAACACGAACAAGGAGACACAGGTGGAAACTTAATACCCAAATAAGCCACAACGATATTAGAAAGATTTTTTCATTGTCAGAGTAGTTAACAAATAGAATGCACTAGGAAGTGATGTGGTGGAGGCAGACTCCATACACAGTTTCATATACAGCTATGATAGAGCCCAGTAGGCTCAGGAATCTATACACCATTTGATTGACAGTTGAGAGGCGGAACCAAAGAGCCAAAGCTCAGCCCCAGCAAGCACAACTAGGTAAGTACAACTAGGTGAGTACACACACACACACACACACACACACACACACATTTAATAGGTGAGTACACACACACACACATTTAATAGGTGAGTACACACACACACAAAGGTGTGTGTGTGTGTGTGTGTGTGTGGCACTGAATTACAGGCCAGTGTCCTTAACTTGTATACCATGTGTGAAAATGTTCCAGGAGGTCTTTACAATAGAACAGGGAGAAGTCACGGTGCTAAGAGATGCAAATCTTCAAGGTCATCTGGTCAGCAAACCAGATGACCTTGAAAAGGTTCGAAATTACAAGAGATGAGGTCAAGAAGCACCTATTGGAGCTGGATGTGAGAAAAGCTGTTGGGCCGGACGGAATCTCGCCATGGGTATTGAAAGAGTGTACAGGAGCACTTTGCATGCCACTCTCCATAGTGTATAGTAAGTCACTGGAAACGGGAGACCTACCAGAAATATGGAAGACTTCTAATGTAGTACCAATATACAAAAGGGGTGACAGACAAGAGGCACTGAACTACAGGCCAGTGTCCTTAACTTGTATACCATGCAAGGTGATGGAGAAGATTATGAGAAAAAACCTAGTAACACATCTGGAGAGAAGATACTTCGTGACAACCCATCAACATGGGTTCAGGGAGGGTAAATCTTGCCTTACAGGCTTGATGGAATTCTACGATCAGGTGACAAAGATTAAGCAAGGAAGAGAAGGATGGGCGGACTGCATTTTTTTGGACTGTCGGAAAGCCTTTGACACAGTACCCCATAAAAGGTTGATGCATAAGCTGGAGAAACAGGCAGGAGTAACTAGTAGGGCTCTCCAGTGGATAAGGGAGTACCTAAGCAATAGGAAGCAGAGAGTTACAGTGAGGGGTTAGATCTCAGAATGGCGTGAATTCAACAGTGGAGTCCCACAGGGCTCTGTACTCGGACCTATTCTGTTTCTGATATATGTAAATGATCTCCCAGGGGGTATAGACTCATTTCTATCAATGTTTGCTGACGACGCCAAAATTATGAGAAGGATTAAGACAGAGGAGGACAGCTTGAGGCTTCAAGAAGACCTGGACAAGCTGCAGGAATGGTCGAACAAATGGCTGTTAGAGTTTAATCCAAGCAAATGTAATGTAATAAAGATAGGGGTAGGAAGCAGGAGACCAGATCAACCCGTTCTCACACAAGACAGCACATATATGACTTAATGCTTAAAGTCAATATGTTGAATATGAATTAGTAAATATGTGATATATTCCCAGTTACTTTTTTTACCAAGGCCCAAACTCTTCCTCACGTACCAATTTACGTCTCACAGTACCCGTCCGTCAACATAGATAGCAGAATATTCGTGATTGGTTCAATTATAAGGAAAATTGTAGTTTTCAGGTCCCACATGGGTTGTGAAATTTTCCTACTATTGTCCATGCTCTTAGAATATTACAGATCAGCTACTTCCTATTGAAGGCTCGTAGTTTTGTTGTGAGAAATATTAGTTGTTCTTAGTAAATTATAATAAGCACTATAAATTATTACATAGAATAACAGTCCTTCACCAATCAATATTATATACCATAGTTTGTGCTTTACAAATCTTTAAAGGATGTTTTTAGGAACGCTAACAGAAAACGATGTTACATTTGAATGTCTATGGGGTAAACTACTGCAAACAGGACGGTATTGTGTCTACTATACCAACTAATAGCTAGGATGGGTATATTGTCACCTACCGCCTGTTAGGTGGGAAAGGGGTTCAATACCACCCACAGGATGGGTATGAGGGTCACATCCACCCACAGGATGAGTATGGGGATCACATCCACCCACAGGAAGGGTATGGGGTCCAATACCACCCACAGGATGAGTATGGCGTCCACTACAACCCACAGGATTGGTATGGGGCTCCAACCACCCATCGAATGAGTATGGGGCTCCAACCACAAATAAAATGGGTATAGGGTCCAATAACACCCACTGGATGTGTATGGCGTCCATTGCCGCGCATCGAGCTCGAAAACCTCAGCATTCATCTCAGAACCATGCCTATTTCACACAGATTCCTTAATAAACGTAAGAGTTTTATATGTCACAATAAAGATATAAATATAAGCTTCATTCTAAATACCTTACCATGGGCATATTTAAATTTAAAGCGAAGATACGTGTACTTTTATAATCGCCGAGCTTTGACCCCGGACAGATTGATCGACCGAGCAACTCTCTCAGAACAATGTTTATTTCACGTGAATTCGTTAATAAACACAAATGTTTTATATGTCTTAAGCAAGATAGAAATAAGAGCTTCATTTTAAATACATTACAATATACATATTTATAGCTCAAGTGAAGATACATATGTTTTTGTAGTAGCACTCAGTAGCTCGTCGGGCATGGAGTGCAGACGCCTACGCACTTGCCGATATATTGTATAATTAACAAAGATACGCTAATAAAGCCTAAAATCTTATATGCCTCCAGAAAGACCGAGATATGAACATTATTATGATTGCACCAAATGAAATCATGGTGCATGATTTCATGGGTTCGTATCCTGGCCGGGGAGGATTTACTGGGCGCAATTCCTTAACTGTAGCCTCTGTTTAACGCAACAGTAAAATGTGTACTTGGATGAAAAAACGATTCTTCGCGGCAGGGGATCGTATTCCAGGGACCATAGGATTAAGGACTTGCCCGAAACGCTACGCGTACTAGTGGCTGTACAAGAATGTAACAACTCTTGTATATATCTCCAAAAAAAAAAAAAAAAAAAAAAATATATCATGTTCGAGAACAAAGATATATCAATTTTAAATTAAGTTTCGACTCTTACTCGGGCGAGAGAGAGGGGGCGACTCTCGCCCCATCTATTGGAGATTCTGTCCACTAAAGACCCAAAGCTACTCAAACCCTCCTAGCATTATTTAAGTAATGAAGTAATATGGTATATTTACTCACTATAATGTGGGTGCTGAATGCAGAACATGAGAAAACATATATTTACTCCAAACTAATATAATTTCATTATGAAATAAGTAAATAAGTAGCATCAAAGGAAGTCGACGGTGCAAGCGTCAATGTTGTGGAACGACTTATCAAAGATATATCATTGTTTGGTAAGTGTTTGTTGGCATATCCAGTTGTCGCACTTCTCTGCACAAATTATCACAAATTTAAATTATAATGTTAACAAGTAGAATACGTATTTTTAATAAAATCTAACATAACTAGCCAGAAAACATTTAACATTTATTAAAATTTTTTTTTTTTTTTTCTTTGAGATATATACAAGAGTTGTTACATTCTTGTACAGCCACTAGTACGCGTAGCGTTTCGGGCAAGTCCTTAATCCTATGGTCCCTGGAATACGATCCCCTGCCGCGAAGAATCGTTTTTTCATCCAAGTACACATTTTACTGTTGCGTTAAACAGAGGCTACAGTTAAGGAATTGCGCCCAGTAAATCCTCCCCGGCCAGGATACGAACCCATGACATAGCGCTCGCGGAACGCCAGGCGAGTGTCTTACCACTACACCACGGAGACTGATATATATGTTTGGAAGTTAAATCGACTTCATAGGACAATAGTTTTGTTATATATACTCGTTATTCGTTGACATGCGTTCGCTACTTAAACTACCATGTACTGTACTTATATAAAATCTCCCATGTCTCTTCGCTCATCTCACCGAACCCTACAGGCTCTGTGATATATTGTTTAATTAATTGAGATTCACAAATAAAGCTTATAATTGTATCTGTTAACAAAAAGGCAGAGCTTAGTTTAGTTCATTTATTATGCATCCCATACCCATCCTATGAGCGATAGCGGAGTGTTACAGAGGCACATAATGGGCTCAGGGACTGAGCCCCACAATTCATATAGCCAAGCAAGTTATAATCTTGATAAGCTAGTTACAAAAGTCAATGCACATTGTCACATCAACAATGGGCTCGAGACCGACCACAAGTACAGTTTATAATTTAAGCAACTGACATATATGGAGGGCTAGTGTCACAATTAATATGTTTATCCTACACATAACCCCCTCTCCCCCATCCAATAGGCAGCGTTGGATAGGTTACAATCAAGTCGTTTTTTGCGTTTTATTCAGAGATTAGATCTTATTGGGTGAGGAAAGATATTCATATTTTAAAGAAGGCTTCTTGGCTGATGCTCTCCATTGATGGAAAATCTACAACCTTTTGAAAATCAATGTTAGTTTGATCTAGATATTGTAATTAACGCATTTACCTGGTGTTATTCTTCACCTATATCTTTTTTCTGGTTAATCCCTATTTACATTATGCAGTTCAGGTTTCGTCGCCAGACTATAGTTTTTAGTTTAGTTAATTTATCACATAATGGATTCAGGGACTGAACACACAAATTATTTATCTAAGCAAGTTACAATCTTGAGGAGCTAGCCACAAAATTCATAACACATCGTCACATCAACAACATGGGTTCGAGATCGACCACAAGTACAGTTTCTAAATTAAGCAAATGCCACATGTGGAGAGCTAGTGTCACAATTGATATGTTTGTCCTGCACATTTCCACAGTAGTTTGCTTGGGTTCTTTAAATTATCTTAGATATCATTGAAGAGAACCTCCTAGATACTATACTGTATATATGCTGCTAAGAAGTATAATTATCCTGAGAAATCGTGTAAATTATGTTGTACGAGTGCTTCCAGTTAAGTAACATAGTTCATTTGTGTGCGCGTGCTTCAAGAGGAAATGTTATCCACCCCCCCCCCCCCATTGTAAATATTTGTGGGTTTCAGACCATACGACAGCGGCTTACCCTCTCCTCGGTCGAGGGTAAGAACACCGGATGTATACCCAGTATTACAAGTAAACATTAGCAATAACAATTATGGAAAGTTCCTTCACCTATACATAGACAAGAGACTGAACTTCAGCACCCACATACAACACATAAGGGGATGCTCTGAGAGAGAGAGGGAGAGTAAAATTTTCCACTGAGGTCTGATTAAGTCCTTTTGGGGACCTTAATCATTAGGACGTCCAATGATTAACGCAAAGTGAAGCGTATTCAGATGGTATATTGACAACATTCAACATATCTCATAATGACCTAGTAGTACTTGGTGCACAAATACCTTTTCCAAAGGAATCGCAAAACATAATTAAACACAACTGTACCGTACAGTGTTATATATTTATTTCAGTTTGAACAACTTTTAACATTAACATTCCAACATTCATTTTAGCAAGTTCTCTCAGAACGACGTGTGGGTTAGCAATGTCAAAGGCTGACTTAAGATCTAGGAAAGTGGTATATGATCTATCAGTATGCAGGGTGAGGAATGTGGTAATACAGTGATGTACACTCTTTCCATGCATAAAGCCATATATCTGGGGAGACAACATATTATTAATTTTGTAAAGGAGACGGTTGAGAACCATCCTCTCAAGACACTTATAGAGACAACTAGTGAGGGAGATTGGGCGAAAAGCACTCGGCTGGTTAGGTTTAGGAATGGGAATAATAACACTGTTGGTCCATGACTTAGGAAGCTCCCCAGTTACATAGCTCATATTATGCAATTGAAGAAAGGTATTCCCTGGAACAAACAGAAGCATATGCAGTATGCCGTCAGTAACTCCATCCTCCCCGGGTGATGTAGCTTTGCCAATATGTAGAGCAGAATCTAGTTTGTATTCAGTAAAAAGCATGTCACAGTCATCCTCTTGATGACGCATGAAGTCAAGGAGCCTTGCTCTATCAGTATATCTATCATTTAATTCATTCTGTGAGGGTAGAGGAAGACTGTCAAAGCTGGAAGTCGTGGCCCAAGCATCAACAAGCTCATTTGCTCTGTGCAGAGGATTAGGGGTACGAGATCTCTGCAGCATTTTTCCCTTTGATCTTGTTGATATCCTTCCATGCCCGACTTAGTGGCGTGTGAGAATTGAGACCACGGACAAAAGTTTCCCAGTCTGTCTACCTCAGCTCCACCATACGTTCCCTGGCCTTAGCCAGAGCCACTTGAAAGAGCCGAAGCATTTCAGCAGTGCAGGTCCTTCTACAAGCTAGTCCAATTATTCTGGCAGTGCGTTTTAGTGTATGCAATTTAGAATCATTATAATAAGTATAAATGCTATGACCAGTGTAATTTGGGTTACGTGGCCTGGACGATGAATCAAGTGATTCTATAAACTGCTCGAGAGTACCTGTGAGCCCATTGTTAAAATCTTCAACTGATGAAGGCTCAGATGAACTGTACCAATCTGACACATGAGCAACAAGATTGTCTCGTTGATCGATGGGCACAGCCAGCCTCTTCCGCTTGAACACTCCACCGGGGAGGATAGAGCTGCCAATGTTTACAATGGCTAACATGGACAGATGATCAGACGCCATATCTGGCACTATTGACGAGGCGCACATGGTGTGGGAGACGTTGAAACCGAGACATAGACCAAGAATACCTCCGTAGATATTCGTCGGTTCAAGGTCACCCACAATCTGTGCATCATCGTGACTACCTAATAGTGACACCAGTTGGTTGCCGTTACGATTACTGAACTGCGAATTACCAATATTCCTATGCCTAGCGTTATAATCACCTATAATGATGGTAGGCACAGTCTGAATACAGATAGGAACGTCAGTATAATTAAAGTTACAAGGAGTTGATTATTTAGTACATAGTTGTTTTTCTCTTAAACTGGATGATAGAGGGGGAGTCTTTAACGTGATTGGGAATACATACATACATACATACATACATACATACATACATACATACATACATACATACATACATACATACATACATACATACATACATACATACATACGTACGTACATACGTACATACATACATACATACATACATACATACATACATACATACATACATACATACATACATACATACATACATACATACATACATACATACATACATACATACATACATACATACATAAATACATACGTACATACATACATACATACATACATACATACATACATACATACATACATACATACATACATACATACATACATACATACATACATACATACATACATACATACATACATACATACATACATACATACATACATACATACATACGTACATACATACATACATACATACATACATACATACATACATACATACATACATACATACATACATACATACATACATACATGCGTACATACATACATACATACATACATACATACATACATACATACATACATACATACATACATACATACATACATACATACATGCGTATATACATACATACATACATACATACATACATACATACATACATACATACATACATACATACATACATACATACATACATACATACATACATACATCCATACATACATGCATGCGTACATACATACATCCATCCATCCATACATACATACATACATACATACATACATACATACATGCATACATGCATGCATACATACATACATACATACATACATACATACATACATACATACATACATACATACATACATACATACATACATACATACATACATACATACATACATACATACATACATACATACATACATACATACACGTCCAGTCAGCATATAGCTATTTCGGGACAAAAATCCAATACAGTTTATATTGGTGAGACGCCACTGTGATGAGGAGTTTAAATATCACAGGAACTGTAGGTTAATGTGTGACATAGGTGAGGTTAGATGAGGCATCTACAAGCATCAGCTGGAGGCTGATGGAGTGTTGTGGAGGCTGGTGGTACTATGCCCAGATGTTGGAGGGTGAATTTGACTCTCCCACCCTCCCTCCATCCCCCCCCCCCCAACATTGACCGCAGTACGTCTAAGGTTACTTTCCACTCTCGCTTACCAAGGGTATAACCCCCGCCCCCCCCAACACACACACATGCATCAGATTCTTAACTTACAATATTTATGATTTACCAATTTATGTTACTACACTGACTCTCAATTTCACAATATTGTATAAACTTTGATGAATCGCTCGTCTATGGGTCATCCAATAATGTTAGCAGACTTCTAGATGTTACCACTGCTAGGTTTAGGCTCGGCTACAAGTACCTCTGGGAGTTTGTAACATCTGATGATGTAGATTTGACTAAATGTAAACTCTGTCAGCAGAATTATTCGCATACTTTGCGTCATTATATAATGGAATGTGAAAAATCGCGGAATTTAAAGATAACAACATCAATAGTGTCCATGAAATGTGTAAGTACGTCATTCATAATGATGTGCTGCCCGAAATCTTAGCGAAGTATCCAAAATTTGCTTTCTGTAGGTAATGCATGCACATGACTGTAAAGCTGCCGCCCAGTTGGGTGGGTATGGAGCACATGACTGTAAAGCAGCCGCCCAGTTGGGTGGGTGTGGAGCACATGACTGTAAAGCTGCCGCCCAGTTGGGTGGGTGTGGAGCACATGACTGTAAAGCTGCCGCCCAGTTGGGTGGGTGTGGAGCAAGACTAGTAACTGTGCGACTCCTCATAAATGTAAAGTGCCTTGTATAGTGACTGTTGTGAGCCTCTTGCTGATCACTTGTGACACAAAGATTACTGATGTGTGTATTTGTGTAGGTGATTAAATATGCATGTGTATGTATATGTATGTATATGTACATGTATGCATAAGTATGTGTACATTAATAATTCTGTAACTAGCGTCAAAAGATTGTTATTTGCTTAGCTAAACGAACTAGAGGGTTCAGTTCCTGAACCGATTATGTGCCTCTGTAATCCTTTACACCACCGCCCACGGGATGTGTATTATGGGGTGCATAATAAAGAAAGAAAATGAATGGACCGAACCCCACAATTCATTTAGCTAAGCAAGTTACAATCTTGATGAGCTTGTTACAAAATTCACTATAAGTCGTCACATCATAAATGGGTTCGAGATGGACCACAAGTAGTGCATTACATAATTTATCAGTATTGTGCAGCCTGTGATCCCCGCCTGGCTGGATACTGATACCTAGGTAGTTTTCATGTGTCCGGACACCGGCGATAAGGTGGTATTATTTATTTAGCTTAAGAGATATATATATTTTTAAATGTTATCACATTAACGGCTACATCTTCCTTTCGTTCTGACATATAGATTTTTAAGATTAATTAAAATATATGGAAACTAATTATACAATTTATTGGCTGGTGTGCAGGGCTTCACACTCTCAGAGCTAGCCATCAAGTAACTATCAAAACGCATATATCTTCGTTTTCACTTCAGTTATATATATGACAAAGGATTTTAAATGTAGACTATATTTCTACCTTTCAGATGACATAAATACTTTCGTTAATTACAATATCTAGATCAAACTAACATTGATTTTCAAAAGGTTGTAGATTTTCCATCAATGGAGAGCATCAGCCAAGAAGCCTTCTTTAAAATATGAATATCTTTCCTCACCCAATAAGATCTAATCTCTGAATAAAACGCAAAAAAACGACTTGATTGTAACCTATCCAACGCTGCCTATTGGATGGGGGAGAGGGGGTTATGTGTAGGATAAACATATTAATTGTGACACTAGCCCTCCATATATGTCAGTTGCTTAAATTATAAACTGTACTTGTGGTCGGTCTCGAGCCCATTGTTGATGTGACAATGTGCATTGACTTTTGTAACTAGCTTATCAAGATTATAACTTGTTTGGCTATATGAATTGTGGGGCTCAGTCCCTGAGCCCATTATGTGCCTCTGTAACACTCCGCTATCGCTCATAGGATGGGTATGGGGTGCATAATAAATGAACTAAACTAAGCTCTGCCTTTTTGTTAACAGATACAAATATAAGCTTTATTTGTGAATCTCAATTAATTAAACAATATATCACAGAGCCTGTAGGGTTCGGTGAGATGAGCGAAGAGACATGGGAGATTTTATATAAGTACAGTACATGGTAGTTTAAGTAGCGAACGCATGTCAACGAATAACGAGTATATATAACAAAACTATTGTCATATGAAGTCGATTTAACTTCCAAACATATATTTTTTAATAAATGTTAAATCTTTTCTGGCTAGTTATGTTAGATTTTATTAAAAATACGTATTCTACTTGTTAACATTATAATTTAAATTTGTGATAATTTGTGCAGAGAAGTGCGACAACTGGATATGCCAACAAACACTTACCAAACAACGATATATCTTGGATAAGTCGTTCCACAACATTGACGCTTGGACCGTCGACTTCCTTTGATGCTACTTATTTACTTATTTCATAATGAAATTATATTAGTTTGGAGTAAATATATGTTTTCTCATGTTCTGCATTCAGCACCCACATTATAGTGAGTAAATATACCATATTACTTCATTACTTAAATAATGCTAGGAAGGTTTGAGTAGCTTTGGGTCTTTAGTGGACAGAATCTCCAATAGATGGGGCGAGAGTCGCCCCCTCTCTCTCGCCCGAGTAAGAGTCGAAACTTAATTTAAAATTGATATATCTTTGTTCTCGAACATGATATATTTCATTTGGTGCAATCATAATAATGTTCATATCTCGGTCTTTCTGGAGGCATATAGATTTTAGGCTTTATTAGCGTATCTTTGTTAATTATACAATATATCGGCAAGTGCGTAGGCGTCTGCACTCCATGCCCGACGAGCTACTGAGCGCTACTATAAAAACATATGTATCTTCACTTGAGCTATAAATATGTATATTGTAATGTATTTAAAATGAAGCTCTTATTTCTATCTTGCTTAAGACATATAAAACATTTGTGTTTATTAACGAATTCACGTGAAATAAACATTGTTCTGAGAGAGTTGCTCAGTCGATCAATCTGTCCGGGGTCAAAGCTCGGCGATTATAAAAGTACACGTATCTTCGCTTTAAATTTAAATATGCCCATGGTAAGGTATTTAGAATGAAGCTTATATTTATATCTTTATTGTGACATATAAAACTCTTACGTTTATTAAGGAATCTGTGTGAAATAGGCATGGTTCTGAGATGAATGCTGAGGTTTTCGAGCGCGATGCGCGGCAATGGACGCCATACACATCCAGTGGGTGTTATTGGACCCTATACCCATTTTATTTGTGGTTGGAGCCCCATACCCATTCTATGGGTGGTTGGAGCCCCATACCCATCCTGTGGGTTGTAGTGGACGCCATACTCATCCTGTGGGTGGTATTGGACCCCATACCCTTCCTGTGGGTGGATGTGATCCCCATACTCATCCTGTGGGTGGATGTGACACTCATACCCATCCTGTGGGTGGTATTGAACCCCTTTCCCACCTAACAGGCGGTAGGTGACAATATACCCATCCTAGCTATTAGTTGGTATAGTAGACACAATACCGTCCTGTTTGCAGTAGTTTACCCCATAGACATTCAAATGTAACATCGTTTTCTGTTAGCGTTCCTACAAAACATCCTTTAAAGATTTGTAAAGCACAAACTATGGTATATAATATTGATTGGTGAAGGACTGTTATTCTATGTAATAATTTATAGTGCTTATTATAATTTACTAAGAACAACTAATATTTCTCACAACAAAACTACGAGCCTTCAATAGGAAGTAGCTGATCTGTAATATTCTAAGAGCATGGACAATAGTAGGAAAATTTCACAACCCATGTGGGACCTGAAAACTACAATTTTCCTTATAATTGAACCAATCACGAATATTCTGCTATCTATGTTGACGGACGGGTACTGTGAGACGTAAATTGGTACGTGAGGAAGAGTTTGAGCCTTGGTAAAAAAAGTAACTGGGAATATATCACATATTTACAAATTCATATTCAACATATTGACTTTAAGCATTAAGTCATATATGTGCTGTCTTGTGTGAGAACAGGTTGGACCAGATACAAGGTATCACTTGGGAGATGAGATACTTCAAGAGTCCGAGAGAGAGAAAGACCTGGGGGTTGATATCACGCCAGACCTGTCCCTTGATGCTCATATCAAGAGGATAACAGCAGCAGCATATGCCAGGTTGGCTAACATAAGAACGGCCTTTAGAAACTTGTGTAAGGAATCTTTCAGAACATTATATACCACATATGTCAGACCAATCTTGGAGTATGCAGCCCCAGCATGGAGTCCATATCTAGTCAAGCATAAGACTAAAATGGAAAAGGTTCAAAGGTTTGCCACCAGACTAGTACCCGAGCTGAGAGGTATGAGCTACGAGGAGAGACTACGGGAATTAAACCTCACTTCGTTGGAAGACAGAAGAGTTAGGGGGGACATGATCACCACATTCAAGATCCTCAAGGGAATTGACAGGGTTGATAAAGACAGGCTGTTTAACACAAATGGCACACACACTAGGGGACACAGGTGGAAACTGAGTGCCCAAATGAGCCACACAGATATTAGAAAGAACTTTTTTAGTGTCAGAGTGGTTGACAAATGGAATGCATTAGGAAGTGATGTGGTGGATGCTGACTCCATACACAGTTTCAAGTGTAGATATGATAGAGCCCAATAGGCTCAGGAACCTGTACACCTGTTGATTGACAGTTGAGAGGCGGAACCAAAGAGCCAGAGCTCAACCCCCGCAAGCACAACTACGTGAGTACAACTAGGTGAGTACACACACACACACACACACACACACACACACACACGTAGTAGGCCAGCGACGGTAGGAGAGACACGCGATTAGCGAGGTCCGCGGAAATTCGTCAATTTCTCGGGACATTGAAGGATTACTGAGGCTAGATCATAGTATTTGGCCTCTCGCAGTGTGTAGCTAGCAGGGTGCTACATAGCATAGTCATATCGCTAGCGATAGTGCGAAAAAACCAAAGTGTAGCTAGTGGAATCACCGGTGCATAGAGTGTGGAGTACCGAGTAGTGACCTGACCTGACCTGACCTGACGGCCAGGTTTGACGGCCCGCCGTGGAACTGTGTCTGTGTTTATTGGGTGGTGACTGTGACTCCAGAGATTTGTGTAGGAAAGAATCGACATCGTCAATCTACTAGTACTTAGAGAATCACCAAGTGGAAAGGCTATGATGGAGCACCATCGTCAACCATACATCATCATTACTCATCTAGTTGTGTGAGCGGGAATCATACTGGTATGTACCCCCTCTCTGGTCAAGTAATCAGGTGTACAGTGTGAGGTAAAATATTATCAAATTCTTGTTCAGGATAGTACATATATTTAAAATCTTGGTGTGGCTCATTCTGGGTAGAAGTTACCGCTTCCGTGAACTAGTGACGCACGCACGCACTCAAGCCCACGTACGTATGCACGCACACACACACGCACACACAGGCTAGAAGGGATTAACACCTTTCGTGGAAAGGAGATAAAACCTCTCATAATCCACCCCCCTTCTTACCTGCTGTAAGCTGAACACCTCACCTCCTAGTAACCCCATCCCAAGCGCACACACGTTCTCTCTCTCTCTCTCTCTCTCTCTCTCTCTCTCTCTCTCTCTCTCTCTCTCTCTCTCTCTCTCTCTCTCTCTCTCTCTCTCTCTCTCTCTCTCTCTCTCTCTCTCTCTCTCTCTCTCTCTCTCTCCCTCTCCTCACTCTCTCTCTCTCTCTCTCTCTCTCTCTCTCTCTCTCTCTCTCTCTCTCTCTCTCTCTCTCTCTCTCTCTCTCTCTCTCTCTCTCCTCTCTCTCTCTCTCTCTCTCTCTCTCTCTCTCTCTCTCTCTCTCTCTCTCTCTCTCTCTCTCTCTCTCTCCTCTCTCTCTCTCTCTCTCTCTCTCTCTCTCTCTCTCTCTCTCTCTCTCTCTCTCTCTCTCTCTCTCTCTCTCTCTCTCTCTCTCTCTCTCTCTCTCTCTCTCTCTCTCTCTCTCTCTCTCTCTCTCTCTCTCTCTCTCTCTCTCTCTCCCTCTCTTGCTCTCTCTCTCTCTTGCTCTCTCTCTCTCTCTCTCTCTCTCTCTCTCTCTCGTGCTCTCTCTCTTGCTCTCTCTCTCTCTTGCTCTCTCTCTCTCTTGCTCTCTCTCTCTCTTGCTTGCTCTCTCTTGCTCTCTCTCTCTCTCTCTCTCTCTTTTGCTCTCTCTCTCTCTCTCTCTTGACAAGGGACAAAATGGCAGGAGGCCGCAACAGGGACAAGGAAAGCAGCCAGGGAGATCAAACGAAGGAGATGCTAACCCAAGATCCGGAGGAATTCAGGAGGGAGATGAATGAAATGAGGATTACTATTAACAATCTGCAAAGTGAGCTGACATCAGCATGGGAGGAGATCAAATCTCTCACAGAGAAAAATAAAGAGACCGAGCATCAGATTATCGTCCAAAGGGAAGGTGGGAATGTTACATTGGAATGAAATGCCTCTGTACCCGATACATTTGCGGATATACTGAAAAAGAGCTCAGAAGCAATGGACACAGTGAGGAAGGTAGCGATGCAAGCAGCTACGTCACAGGAAGCAGCAAGGTGCACTACTCAACTGCTGGAGAGGAAAAGATCAGTGGTAGTTGTAGGCATCAAAGAACAGGAAGGATCCAACAGGCAAGAATGGAATGGCAAGGATAGAGAGGCAGTATATGGGCTACTGAAGGGGTTACAGATGGAAGGGGCTGTAAATAACATAGAGAAGGTTTTCAGGTTGGGCTAGTACAACAAGGACAGAAACCGACTTGTAAAGGTGGTGTTTACAAACGAAACCACGAAGGAGGACATTCTCGAAAGGAAGAGTCGTCTGCAGCATATGGAGGGATACAAAAAAGTATTCCTGCAGAGGGACAGGACGAAGGAGGAGAGAGCCAGGGCAGCAGAGGCAAGGAGGAAGCGCAGGGAGAGAGGAGCAAACCAGGAAATCACAGCCCTCATCATAACAGTCCCAGAGACAAGAGGAGAACCCAAAACCAGCATCCCAACAACATCAGAGTGGGGGGGGGGGGTGGCAACACCACCACCCCCCTCTGCATAGAAACCCTCCCTTCCCCTCACCCTACCTGCTCCCACCCCACCCCATTCTGACCCTGACACCCCTTCCCCATTCCCATCATGTCCCCCCTCCCACCTTTTTCCCCCTGTCCCCCCTCCCCCTTCATCCCATACCCTCCCTATCCCTCCTCCCCCCTCACTGCATATCCTCCATGTCCCCCTTACCTCCTTAACCCACACCCTACCTGTCCCCCCTTCCCTTAAACCCCCACCCCCCACCCCAAAATCCTCTGAGACCCTGCAAACCACCTCACAAATCCTCTCAACCACGGAACAGCTTCCCACACCAGCAGAATGCTCGCCAAGAAAGGGACATGAAAATGAACAGAAGAAAGTGAGCTTCAAGGCGATGTACACTAACATACATGGGATTTCAAATAAAACAAGAGAACTTGGAGAATGGGCACTAGAAGAAAACCCAGACATAATAGCACTCACAGAAACAAAGTTAATGAAAATCATAACAAACGCAGTGTTTCCACAGGGCTACTATGTAGTGAGGAAAGAGAGAGAAGGGAGAGGAAGAGGTGGTGTAGCTCTGCTACTAAGAGAAGGTTGGAGTTTCGAAGAGATGGTAATTCAGAACTGTGAAGGTTTCAGTGACTACATTTCAGGCACCATAGCAACTGGAGGACAGAAAATTATAATAGTAGTCATATATAACCCCCCACCAAATGACAGAAGACCCAGACAGGAATATGATAGAAACAACTTGGCCACAATCAATATAATAGAGAGAGCAGCTTCTGTGGCTAGCAGGAACGGATCCAGACTTCTAATCATGGGAGACTTCAACCATGGGAAGATAGATTGGGGGAACAGAGACCCTCATGGAGGCTCAGACACATGGAGAGCTAAGCTGCTGGATGTGGTAACAAGAAACTTTCTAAGTCAACACGTCAAGGGACCAACAAGAATGAGAGGATGGGATGAACCAGCCTTGCTTGATCTGATATTTACCATAAATGAGTCGGATATAAGGGAAGTTAAGTTGGAAGCCCCCTTGGGAATGAGTGATCACAGTGTATTGAACTTTGAGTACCTGGTTGAGCTGGGAATTATCACCCCCAAAAAAGAACTGGGAACCAAAGGGCTGGCGTACCGAAAGGGAAACTATGAGGAAATGAATAAATTCCTATGGGATATACATTGGGACACAGAACTCGGAACCAAGTCCGTACAAGACATGATGGACTATGTCACCCAAAAATGTCAGGAGGCTGTAAGCAGGTTTGTCCCAGCCCGACAGGAAAAAACAGAGAAGCAAAGGAAGAATCCGTGGTTTAATAAGGAATGTATGAAAGCAAAGGAGCAGAGCAAAAGGCCATGGAGGAACTTCCGTAATAACAGAACACCAGAAAGTAGAGAGATACCAGAGAACCAGGAACGAGTATGTCAGTGTGAGAAGAGCAGCTGAGATAAGGTATGAAAATGATATAGCTAATAAAGCCAAGACCGAACCAAAGCTACTACACAGTCACATCAGGAGGAAGACAACAGTGAAGGAACAGGTGATGAAACTTAGGGTGGGCGAGGACAGGTACACAGAGAATGACAAAGAGGTGTGTGAAGAACTCAAGAAAAGGTTCCAGGAGGTCTTTACAATAGAACAGGGTGATGTCGCGGCGCTAGAAGAGGTGGCAGCAAACCAGGTGACCTTGGATAGGTTCGAAATTACAAGAGATGAGGTCAAGAAGCACCTATTGGAGCTGGATGTGAGAAAAGCTGTTGGGCCGGATGGAATCTCGCCATGGGTATTGAAAGAGTGTGCAGGAGCACTTTGCCTACCACTCTCCATAGTGTATAGTAGGTCACTGGAAACGGGGGACCTACCAGAAATATGGAAGACTGCTAATGTAGTACCAATATACAAAAAGGGTGACAGACAAGAGGCACTGAACTACAGGCCAGTGTCCTTAACTTGTATACCATGCAAGGTGATGGAGAAGATTGTGTGAAAAAACCTAGTAACACATCTGGAGAGAAGAGACTTCGTGACAACCCATCAACATGGGTTCAGGGAGGGTAAATCTTGCCTTACAGGATTGATAGAATTCTACGATCAGGTGACAAAGATTAAACAAGAAAGAGAAGGGTGGGCGGACTGCATTTTTTTGGACTGTCGGAAAGCCTTTGACACAGTACCCCATAAAAGGTTGATGCATAAGCTAGAGAAACAGGCAGGAGTAACTGGTAGGGCGCTCCAGTGGATAAGGGAGTACCTAAACAATAGGAAGCAGAGAGTTACAGTGAGGGGTGAGACCTCAGACTGGCGTGAAGTCACCAGTGGAGTCCCACAGGGCTCTGTACTTGGACCTATCCTGTTTCTGATATACGTAAATGATCTCCCAGAGGGTATAGACTCATTCCTCTCAATGTTTGCTGACGACGCCAAAATTATGAAAAGGATTAAGACAGAGGAGGACAGCTTGAGGCTTCAAGAAGACCTGGACAAGCTGCAGGAATGGTTGAACAAATGTCTGTTAGAGTTTAATCCAAGCAAATGTAATGTAATGAAGATAGGGGTAGGAAGCAGGAGACCAGATACAAGGTATCACTTGGGAGATGAAATACTTCAAGAGCCCGAGAGAGAGAAAGACCTGGGGGTTGATATCACGCCAGACCTGTCCCCTGATGCTCATATCAAGAGGATAACAGCAGCAGCATATGCCAGGTTGGCTAACATAAGAACGGCCTTTAGAAACTTGTGTAAGGAATCTTTCAGAACATTATATACCACATATGTCAGACCAGTCCTGGAGTATGCGGCACCAGCATGGAGTCCATATCTAGTCAAGCATAAGACTAAAATGGAAAAGGTTCAAAGGTTTGCCACCAGACTAGTATCCGAGCTGAGAGGTATGAGCTACGAGGAGAGACTACGGGAATTAAACCTCACTTCGTTGGAAGACAGAAGAGTTAGGGGGGACATGATCACCACATTCAAGATCCTCAAGGGAATTGACAGGGTTGATAAAGACAGGCTGTTTAACACAAGTGGCACACGCACTAGGGGACACAGGTGAAAACTGAGTGCCCAAATGAGCCACAGAGATATTAGAAAGAACTTTTTTAGTGTCAGAGTGGTTGACAAATGGAATGCATTAGGAAGTGATGTGGTGGAGGCTGACTTCATACACAGTTTCAAGTGTAGATATGATAGAGCCCAATAGGCTCAGGAACCTGTACACCTGTTGATTGACAGTTGAGAGGCGGAACCAAAGAGCCAGAGCTCAACCCCCGCAAGCACAACTAGGCGTGTACAACTAGGTGAGTACACACACACACACACACACGTAGTAGGCCAGCGACGGTAGGAGAGACACGCGATTAGCGAGGTCCGCGGAAATTCGTGAATTTCTCGGGACATTGAAGGATTATTGAGGCTAGATCATAGTATTTGGCCTCTCGCCGTGTGTAGCTAGCAGGGTGCTACATAGCATAATCATATCGCTAGCGATAGTGCGAAAAAAACAAAGTGTAGCTAGTGGAATCACCGGTGCATAGAGTGTGGAGGACCGAGTAGTGACCTGACCTGACCTGACCTGACGGCCAGGTGGGACGGCCCGCCGTGGAACTGTGTCTGTGTTTGTTGGGTGGTGACTGTGACTCCAGAGATTTGTGTAGAAAAGAATCGACATCGCCAATCTACTAGCACTTAGAGAATCACCAAGTGGAAAGGCGACGACGGAGCACCATCATCAACCATACATCATCATTACTTATCTAGTTGTGTGAGCGGGAATCATACTGGTATGTACCCCCTCTCTGGTCAAGTAATCAGGTGTACAGTGTGAGGTAAAATATTATCAAATTCTTGTTCAGGATGGTATATATATTTAAAACCTCGGTGTGGCTCATTCTGGGTAGAAGTTACCGCTTCCGTGAACTAGTGACACACGCACGCGCACGCACACACACACACGTACGCACTCAAGCCCACGTACGTATGCACGCACACACATGCACACACAGGCTAGAAGGGATTAACACCTTTCGTGGAAAGGAGATAAAACCTCTCATAATCCACCCCCCTTCTTACCTGCTGTAAGCTGAACACCTCACCTCCTAGTAACCCCATCCCAAGCGCACTCACGTTCTCTCTCTCTCTCTCTCTCTCTCTCTCTCTCTCTCTCTCTCTCTCTCTCTCTCTCTCTCTCTCTCTCTCTCTCTCTCTCTCTCTCTCTCTCTCTCTCTCTCTCTCTCTCTCTCTCTCTCTCTCTCTCTCTCTCTCTCTCTCTCTCTCTCTCTCTCTCTTTTGCTCTCTCTCTCTCTTGCTCTCTCTCTCTCTCTCTCTCTCTTGCTCTCTCTCTTGCTCTCTCTCTCTCTTGTTTGCTCTCCCTTGCTCAATCTCTCTCTCTTGCTCTCTCTCTCTCTCTTTTGCTCTCTCTCTCTCTTGACAAGGAACAAAATGGCAGGAGGCCGCAACAGGGACAAGGAAAGCAGCCAGGGAGATCAAACGAAGGAGATGCTAACCCAAGTTCTGGAAGAATTCAGAAGGGAGATGAATGAAATGAGGATTACAATTAACAATCTGCAAAGTGAGCTGACATTAGCAAGGGAGGAGATCAAATCTCTCACAGAGAAAAATAAAGAGACCGAGCATCAGATTATCATCCAAAGGGAAGGTGGGAATGTTACATTGGAAGGAAATGCCTCTGTACCCGATACATTTGCGGATAAACTGAAAAAAGAGCTCAGAAGCAATGGACACAGTGAGGGAGGTAGCGATGCAAGCAGCTACGTCACAGGAAGCAGCAAGGTGCACCACTCAACTGCTGGAGAGGAAAAGATCAGTGGTAGTTGTAGGCATCAAAGAACAGGAAGGATCCAACAGGCAAGAATAGAATGGCAAGGATAGAGAGGCAGTATATGGGCTACTGAAGGGGTTACAGATGGAAGGGGCTGTACATAACATAGAGAAGGTTTTCAGGTTGGGCTGGTACAACAAGGACAGAAACCGACTTGTAAAGGTGGTGTTTACAAACGAAACCATGAAGGAGGACATTCTCGAAAGGAAGAGTCGTCTGCAGCATATGGAGCGATACAAAAAAGTATTCCTGCAGAGGGACAGGAAGAAGGACGAGAGAGCCAGGGCAGCAGAGGCAAAGAGGAAGCGCAGGGAGAGAGGAGCAAACCAGGAAATCACAGCCCTCATCATAACAGTCCCAGAGACAAGAGGAGAACCCAAAACCAGCATCCCAGCAACACCAGAGGGGGGGGGGGGGCAACACCACCACCCCCCTCTGCATTGAAACCCTCCCTTCCCCTCACCCTACCTGCCCCCACCCAACCCTCCCTCCCACCCCACCCCATTCTGACCCTGACACCCCTTCCCCATTCCCGTCATGTCCCCCCTCCCACCTTTTTCCCCCTGTCCCCCCTCCCCCTTCATCCCATACCCTCCTCCCCCCTCACTACGTATCCTACATGTCCCCCCTACCTCCTTAACCCACACCCTACCTGTCCCCCCTTCCCTTAAACCCCCACCCCCCACCCCAAAATCCTCTGACCCAGACAGGAATATGCTCTTCAAGAATGCAGACTGTACTTTATAGGATGCAACGGGTCTACACCGCCTGGACATTTTGACGTAACTTGTACCAGCTGTGGACAACTCTATTGTGCAAATCGTAAGTACCGCTTTTCTCGCACATTCAATAAACTTTCAAAGAAAATATATATCTGAAACACACATACATACATACATACAGACAGTCAATTTATATATATTATTCTTATTTCAGTTCATGGTTCTACTTCCTGCCCGTACTGTCGTTGGTCCGTTAACCAGGAACCTCCCGCCGAAGCCAGAAACGTCATTGAACCTCCACCCAAACGCCGTCGCATCATAAATAACCGTACGTTTTCACAATAATTTTCTTAATTTAAAAAGTTAATAATTGTATATTTTAACAAGTGTATAAACAAGTAATATGTACTCATACAGAAAAATGTTTCCATTACAGGAGTTCCTATTCGTGATCAATAGAATCTCATACTTGGTGGAATCAACATCCCAGCTCGTAAGTAATATTATTATTTATCTGTAATTCAGTTTTTCCTCTTATTTAGACTTTTTGTTTTTCCTCTTAATAAATCCTCTTATTTAGACGATATTTTCCTCTTAAAGTTACAAACATTGTTTTCCTATTAAGGTTTTCAAATCCTCTTAATGTTTTCAAATTTGCTTTCCTCTTAACGTTTATTTATTGCTAATATTATATTACAGAATCGCCCCTGGATTCAACCCAACCCTCTGAGTGGAGCCGCCTGTACGCAGTCAACCCCAGCTTTCCCAGGAGCTAGAAGAAGATGCGCCAGACGGCAACCTGCAGGCATCCTCGGATGAAGAAGAAGACAATCAACTCCCTGTTCATGACATATCAGATGAAGAAGTCAATGCTCCAGATTCCCCAGAGGTAATTAACATAGATCACGTTGTTCCGCGAGTGTTAGAAGTGTGACGATAATCTCTTTAAGAGAGATTGAGCCTGCTCTTCCCTCCAAAGTACGTCCCATTAACAAATAATATAGAAGATATATCCAAGAAGTATCTCCAAAACGTTTTGCCCAGAGAGCAAAACATATCCAGCCCACCGGTGCACCTGCTCGCCTCCGCCACCGTTAACCGGCAAACTGCTTGTCCATCGCCTGCCTGTCGCTGATTGGCTGGTGCCCAGTCGCACCTGCCCCACCACCCTCCGCCACAAGTTGATGTCTAGGCTACAGCGACCTAGGGAAGGCAGAATATCTCAGTGCTCCACACAGTTGACACATCTCATTGGTAGACTAAGCCTTGGCTTACGTGTACTAAGGGAGGTGGCAGCTTGAAGCCAATATTCCTGCACTTATATTTACTTTGCTATTATTCACTTGTCTTAACGTAACTTTTCATTTGCCAGTGATTATTCTTATTATTTTGTTTGTTGATTTGTCTGGTACATTTTTATGTTCAATTTTATTCATGTCCTGCTTTTCTAACGTAATTAAAATTTCATTGTTAAATTTACTTGTGTTTTGTGTGTCTTCCCATTACCTTACCACAGACGAAAGTTTCAGCTTTTCTCTTTTTTTTTCTTTATGTGACGAGGCCATGCCCCTAGCTTTTGAAACAGCCGAACACCAACGCATTACCATCACAAAATCGCCCCTGGATTCCACCCAACCCTCTGAGTGGAGCCGCCCGTACGCAGTCAACCCCAGCTTTCCCAGGAGCTAGAAGAAGATGCGCCAGACGGCAACCTGCAGGCATCCTCGGATGAAGAAGAAGACAATCAACTCCCTGTTCATAACATATCAGATGAAGAAGTCAACGCTCCAGATTCCCCAGAGGTAATTAACATAGATCACGTTGTTCCGCGAGTGTTAGAAGTCATACGCCATTTCGAAGGATCATTCTCGAGACATTCATTCTCCATTCCCGGTCATTTAGACGCTGACCCCAGCGTATATATAAATAGGTATAGGGAATTTTTTTATAGAATATATAGACAATCAGTTCAGACAAATACAGGAAGAATTCCCTTCCTCATTTCACATTTACCCTGACGTAAGCCTAATTTTGCAAAAACTTAATCATGCCGACGATCAATATGAAATATTAGACGAAGTATTTTCAATTAGAGGCGAAACTCAGACTGTTACACAGGAAGAGGTGGAAGTTCTCGTAAATTCATGGGTTGACGAAATGTCTGCTAAAATTGACGAATGCCTAAAAAATGTCCAATCCTCAAGTGTAAGAATTCATTCCATGTCAGGCTTTGCCATTAATTTTTCATATATTCGCCACTCTATGCACCTTGGATCTTACGTACCATATCCTGCAAAATTAAGGGGTAAAGAATCAGTATTTAACCCTGAAAGTGAAGGAGATGAGTGTTTGTTACAGTGCATTGCGGCGAATAAAAACTTAGCATTGGGCAGGACTATGAATAACGTTAGACAACATTACAAAAGCCTTCGATGGTGTAGAAGATTCGTAGTATGGGCAGATGAAGTCAGATTCCCTGTATCATTTGATAACCTTAAGAAAATAGAGAAGCTTAACAAAATTTCTATTTATATTTATACAGTAACTCATGAAAGTAACAGATACTATCTTAGATTAGCTAGGAAAAGCCAAGAAAAGTATGCCGATAAAGTTCCTTTGTTGTTATTAGAAGGCAAGCATCTCTGTCTGATCAAGGACTTTGATAAATTTGTAAAGAGTATTAACCATAATCGGTATAAAATTCCTAACACTCATAAATTCTGCAAAATTTGCCTTTTGCATGCCCCCTTAGATGAAATTCAGGCTCACAAAGAGTCATGCACTGTATCCCAAGTATTTTCGTTCTATAATCCTAATGAGAAAATAATTTTTAAAAATTACGGTAGGACCTATAGCCCAACTCACACCGCCTATTACGATTTTGAATGTTGTTTAGACCGTCAAAATCCTAGAGGCATGGTGGAATGTAAGCATAAAGCAATTGCTTATGCTTACATGATTTTAGACAGGGAATTCAATGTCGTACAAACGTATTCATACGTAGGTCCAGACGTAGTTAATCATTTTATTACAATGCTAGAAGCCTCATGGAAAGCTATTCATGCTCAGCTCCCCAACTTCCCTAAGAACTTGTCTAGAGAACAGGAAAGAATGTTTCAAAGACAAAATACGTGTCAATTGTGTCATCAAGCTTTCAAGAATAAGAAAGATAAACATAGACATCATAATCATGCTATTCAGGAAAATAATTACTTAGGTGCTTATTGTGCTCGTTGCAATTTACAATGTAAAAATGCTCGTAGATACTTGACCACATTTTCCCATAATGCTGCCTATGATCTTGGAATTATACTTAAAGAACTGCCCAAAAATCCTCACCGCGATGTAGAAATTCTAACCAAGGAAGGATTGAAATTTATGCAAGTCATCATAGGTGAACTTAAATTCCTAGATAGCCTAGCTCTCCTTAATGGGTCATTAGGAACCTTAGCAAAAGATCACGTTGCCAGTAAGAAACCCACCAATTATACTGAACACATATTAAATGGCGTATCCGATGAGGCTAAAGCTCTGTTAATTAAAGGTAAACAAAGCCTATGTTATCATTATATTTCTTCCATGGACGTGTTAGACGAACCTCAGCTCCCGTCGCGAGATAAGTTTTACAATGTTTTACATGACGCTCCACTGTCTGAAGAAGATTATAACAATGCTCTTAAAGTATTTAATTTAGGGAACTGTACAAACATCAAGGATTACCTCATGTTATATTTAAAAGATGACGTAGGAATGCTAGTTGATATATTTACACTTTGGCGAACATCACTGAAAGAAATTTATGAACTAGATATTGTTTTCTATGTATCACTTCCTAGTTACGCTTGGGACGCGTTCTTATTTAAATCAAAAGTTGTACTTGACTATGTGTATGATCAGAATGTATATGATTTGTTGAGAAGGAATCTTAGAGGGGGGTTCACATCTTCCATAAGACAATTTACACAGGCTGTTAACGACCACACTACATCTAACCCTAGCTCTGATGACGATACTCACATTTTGTACCTCGATTTCAACAGCCTATATGCAGCGTGCATGGCTGAGGTACTTCCCCAGGGAGGGATTAGACAATTAACTGACCTTGAGCGGGATACCATATTAGGGCAAGGGTTACAACATATCCCCTGTGATCAAGACAAAGTGTTATACTCAAATTCTATGTCAGTTGAAATGTAACCAATCACAGGCAAGTAGGCCTCTGACGTCATGCCAGACAGAGGAGCATCAAGCCATGCTCCCAGCAGCCTCAGTTATCCTCACAGTCTCAGAGTAGAAGGACCTCAGCTGGCGAGATATATACCTTGTTGTCTCGGTCAATAAATATACAGAAGCGACTACTGTGTCTACATTCTACCCGAACAAGGCAAACGAATACTGGTAAGAGCAGTGGGACCCAGAATTTTTTTTCTGGAAAGAAAAGTTCAAGTACCCAGCATCGTCGTGTGTTTCACAGTACACCGCCATCAGCCGCCTCCGCCACAAGCCGCCATCCTGCCACCCACGCATCAAATATTGTGCCAGACCGGGGTCCTGCAATCAACCACTACTCCAGGCCAACGTCTCAGCAGTAAGGGTCAATATTTTCCTGTGAGAACGCTAATTCATGAGTGAGGAGGAAAGAAGCTTTCGCGCCAGCCATTTTTGAATCTCGCGCCACCACGTGGGAACCTACACCCACCACCACCACCGCCACCCATGCTGACAGCATCTAAGCTTTGTGAGTGTTCAAGCTACTGCAATCGTGGTCAATCATCGTCGCAACTATCAACTGATCATCGTATGTGCTGTATTGTTCCTTGAGAATATTTGGTGGACTGCAATTGTTTGACTAGTGTCGCCTCCCCAAGCTCACACACCTCGCCTCCCTCTCAAGCTCACACACCTCGCCACCAGCCCCTGCAACATCGTTTTGTGTGAACTTCTCCTAGAAAATTGTGTTCTCCACCGCCATCGTCGTCTCCGAATTTATCTTCGCACTTCCAAGATCAACAGTGTGTGGGGTCCTCCCTGATTCTCGCGCCACCACCGCCAGGAGCGCTGCCATCGCACCAGTTTGTAAACACGCCTCACATGTGCCTCTTCAGATCTTCACGACGTTCCTCCTACTTTGGCTACTGGTGATCCTCATGAATTACAACCCTGAGATAAGTAATTGCTAGTTGAGAACAACGTGCCAAGTGCTAAAAAGTGACTTACATAATAATATCCATAATATCCTGTGAATTAACCATTCAGTGACTTGTTAAATATTGGAGCTGGTTCAGTACTCCACTCCCCACAGTTTTCTTGTGTGATTTCAACATTCCTGCTTCTTACAGTAATTTCATTGAATTTTAATTGTTCTCCTAGAGTGTTATTGGTAAATTCAAATTCCAGTGAAGTAAGAAATCCTTGTTTTAGTAGCAGTTAAGGATTTGTGCAATATAATTTTTTTTTTAATTCCTCCAGGCCTAAAATTGAAATTTATTCCTTCAACATTGCATATTATAATTTTTACCATAGCAGTTATATACATTCCTGTGTCCAGTTTATGTGCTACATCTATATTTCTTGCATTGCCACTTGTTGTGTTGAATCTTTTTAATGAAATCTTGCAATTGCACTTCCAGTTTTTATATTCTCAATTGCTGTGCTTAGTCTGCTTTAATTAATTTACATACATCTAATTCCAGTCATTTTTAATGAAAGATTGCTAATTTTAGGTTACAATTGCTTGTTCTTAATTATTTTCTTGCCTAGCCCAGTTTAATAATTTTATTTCTGCCATTTTTACTTTAGCCAAGCTGATATTTTTTTGTGTGTTTATTTTTGTGTATACTATCTCTGATGCCAGGTGCACTTAATTATAATCTGCGTTCAAATATTACTTCCACGGCTGTGACAATGCCTACCACTGTTGAAACCCCTTCAGACTCAACAGGAGCAGTTGCTCATCCCAATGGCCAGAGATCAGCTCAGGAAATGGCTATTCCTCTTTTTGCTGGGGAATCGCGCTTATTAGAATCATGGTTTAGTAAGGTTGAAGCGAAAACTGTTGCACGTTTTTCTAAGCCTACTGATGCCGAATACTTGGCAATTGCACGGTCAGCTGTAGACACAAACAAAGGTGATGCACGTTTCGTTGTTGACGAGAAAGCCATTGTTAGCCTCCAGTCATGGTCTGATTTTAAGGATTTCTTTTGCCGGCGCTTTGTTAACAAAGGAAACCTCGACCTGGTATAGGTTAGTCAAGAAAATTGCCAATGCCACCATGCAGCCTGGTGAGTCTTTTAATGCGTTTACTAGCCGTCTCGATCAGTATCTTTATGCCTTAGTTTCTGCTATGAATAATTCGACTTGGTTAGATAAAGACAATACTCTGTCCCCTGAGGCTATGGCCAAAATGATAGCATTTGGTACTTTAATGCATTTTGCCCCCGAGCATACTAAACCAATCGTTGAGCAACAAAATTTTGGTGTTAAACATGAAATTGGTGAAGTGTTTGAGGCTATTAACAATGCCGCCGATAAACTAGCTCCCCGAAGTGCTCAACTGTTGCCACCCTCTGATACTGTAAATGTAGTAACAAGCTCTCAGCATCCTCCCACAAATTCTCAAAACTCTTGGTCGCAGAAACGTACCCATGCTCGTAGCCCCCAGTCAAATTCGCCGCCTCATAAATTGCCGAAACGCCATAGTCCACAACCATCCACTCCCTCATGTTGGCATTGTGGTAAGAGTAACCACCTCGCAAGGGACTGTTGGTCCGCTCCTAGATCATCACCTCCTAGACAATTCTCTCGGTCCCCTCGTCAATCTAATTATTCTAGGCTACCATATTGCAAATACCATAAACAAGTTGGTCACCACACTGCGGATTGTAGAGCTAGGCAAAGGGCATCTCCACCTCGTAACTCCCATGGTCAGTCTTGGCGAGGTGCACAGCGTCCAAGACATTATCAGAACTCTCGAAATTACAACTCCCAGCCCAGCTATAATGCAACTTCAAATTATAATGCTCAGTCACAGAATGCTGGAGCTCAGAATGTTCACTCCATGTCGTCGGGAAACCCCCAAGGCCATCCGCTAACCAATTCAAGCTAGCCAATCCTAGTGCCCTCCCTGTGTATTCAGTAGCTACCCAAAATAGATTTGGACACTTGACAGAGGAGGACACTGACTCTAGACCAGTTGTAGATGTTGACGGATCCACAGTAAATTTGACACAAACAAGACGCAGATATCCCAGACAACATAAGTCAAAAGTAGTAACTTGTCCAGTCTCAAGTGATGGTCCCCTTGCATCAGCCATTGTACATGGTAGAGTTTTAAAAGTTTTTCTTGACTCGGATGCAAAAATTAATATTGTCAAGCCCTCAGCTCTTAGAGACATTGAAAGTAAGCACCCTACTACTTTAAAACAGTCACACATACCTTTTCTAAGTGGTATTTCAGGAAATAAAGTAAAAGTTCAGGGTGAAATTGACCTCCCACTCAAGTTCAATGATGTCACATTGTCTATAACATGTTTATTTGTTGACATTATTCATTTTCCTGGAGACATTCTCTTGGGTCTGTACACCATGATTGATGAAAATATTGCACTGTTTCCCCATCGTTGGAACATAAGTATCAAAGACCATGTCATAACCTTGTGTAGCATGTATCGACAGGGCCACGAGTTCAACCTTCAATCAGATTACGTTAATTTTGTTGACACCCGCCTTGCAAGCGTAGGTTTGTCAGATCATTGTCGTGGTAGCATACCCGAGAAAACAGGCACTCGATTGAAGCATAGTAGTTGTGCAGTTGTTAAGGAGAATGAGTATCGGGACTTTCTGGAAGGGGACGCCCTAACGGATTCTCGTTGTCTCGCTCGCCTGGCAGCTTCCATCTCTGAAGTCAGTGGTTCCACTGCTACTGACACTGTGCTACACCCTCATTCTCTCACCAGAATGAGAGTTAAGGTTCAGGGAGTGCCTGAGTTGTCGGATGTGATTGCGGAAAGTGAAACATGTAAAGTGAATGGTACATTTGTTGAACCCTCCTGGCACACAGTGCAGGATGGTACTGTTACATTATTTATTGCAAACACTAGTAATGCCGACATCCATCTCGTTACCGGTGCGAGTTGTGGATGATGTCTCCATGGATCATACTGTTTGTACACTCACACCAGGAGAACAGGGATCTCAGCCAGAGGTGCAAGCGCAACACCTCAGTCCTACTGATTTTCCTGACTCTGTGGCTCAGCTTTTGGAAATTTTGAACAGGAATAGAGCTGTTGTTGCTCTACCAGGAGAAAAATTAGGTCTCACTCCTCTTATTATACATAAAATTCCCCTTTGAACAAGGAACTACGCCTATTTATGTACCAGCTTACCGTCTTCCCCATTCTCAGAGAGCAGAAGCCGATAGACTTGTAAAGGAAATGTTACAGAGTGATGTAATTGAATCGAGTAATTCGCCATGGAACACTCCATTGATTCTTGTACCAAAGCGAAATGGGACTTGGAGACCTTGGGACTTGGAGACCTGTAATATCGCAAGCTTAACAGAGTAACAATACCTGATCGTTTCCCACTTCCAGTTCTAAATGATTTGTTGCAAAGTATTGGTAGAAACAAAGTATTCTCAATGTTAGATTTGTTGCAGGGATTCTGGCAAATCCCCCTTGATGAGGAAAGTAAACAATTGACAGCCTTTAGTACTCCCAATGGTCATTTTCATTTCAAAAGAATGCCGTTTGGTTTGCGTAGTAGTCCAATAACCTTTTCACGGCTCATGACAACTCTATTTCGTAGATTGACTAGGAAGTACTCTTCTAGTTTACCTTGATGATCTCATAATCATGTCGCAAGATGTTCAGACTCATTTCCAGAACCTTGAGAAAGTACTTGCAAAGCTCGCTGAAGCTAATTTAAAAATAAAACTTGCAAAATGTTCATTTTTAAAGCAGAAGATTAACTTCCTAGGTCATACAGTTACACCTTCAGGTATTACATTGAATGAATCAAAAATTATTGCTGCCCGTGATTTTCCAACACCTCGTACCGCAGAAGCCGTAAGACAGTTCACAGGTCATTGTAAGATTTTATCGTTCATTTATTGCTGGATTCTCTATTATAGCCGCTCCGCTTTACAAGTTGCAAAGAAAAGATGAACCCTTTGTTTGGGGAGAGGCCCAGGATCAATCATTCAAAAAACTCAAAGCAGCCTTGATTTCGTCACCTGTCCTTAGGTACCCAGATTTTTCTAAACCTTTTACGTTGGTTACAGATGCTAGTGACATAGGTCTAGGTGCTGCATTACTTCAAACAGAAGGTCACAGAGATCACGCAATAGCTTATGCTAGCCGCACATTATCTAAAGAAGAGAAAAATTATAGTGCAACAGAACGAGAAGCCTTGGCAGTTGTCTGGGCACTTAAACATTTAAGGATACAATTTATAATTACCCAGTTCATGTTCTTACAGATCACCAACCATTAATTCTCCTTCTTCAAAAATAAGAATCCAGTTGGAAAGTTTGCTAGATATTTGCTCACAATTCAAGAATTCAATCCCACATTTGGATATATTCCAGGAAAGCAAAATGTTGTAGCCGATGCGTTTTATCGACATGTAGCTGCGATTCAGTTAAATTACCCAGCATTAGATGCTACAGTCGTAGAAACGGAACAGAGACAAGACCCCATATGGGCACCCGTCATTAAATTTTTGACTAAGCAAGACACTCGCCCGATTCATAAACCGCCAGTACCATTGAAAGAACTAGTTATGTGGGACAATTTACTGTGTAGAGTAGTAAAGCTAGGGTCAAGTCCGAGGAAATGTTGTCAGTTAGTTGTTCCAGCTGTCTTGGTACCAACTGTGTTAAAACTTATCCATGATGCTCCTGCAAGTGCACATCCAGGAAAGGATCGTACACTCCAACAAGGTCGATTGAAGTATTTTTGGCCAAAAATGGCTAAGGAGATTGCTCATTATGTTGACAGATGTTTAACTTGTTTACAGCACAAGGGACATGTTTCAGGACCTAATCCAATTCAGGTGTACCCAGCAACTAAAGCTCCTTGGGAACGAATATCGATGGATTTATTGACAAATTTTGCAGGAAACAGAGAAAGGGAACAAACATTTGCTTGTAATGGTCGATAATTTTTCACGGTTTTGCGAACTAGTTCCTATCCCGAACAAAACAGCAGAAACAATAGCCAGTGCATTCCATGACCAAATAATTTGTAGATATAGTATGCCTAAAGTAATCCTTTCAGATAATGGTCCAGAATTCAGTAATAGTATTTTAACTAGCTTGTGTGATTTATATAACATCAAAAAATGTAGCATCATGCCTTATCATCCGGCAAGTAATGCACTAGCCGAACGTACTAACAGGAAAGTGTTAGATGCCTTGAGAGTCACGTTGAATTTTGATAACAACAATTGGGATGATTTTATACCCTTAATTCAGTGTGCTATAAATTCTTCAATTAATGTTTCTACAGGTGACACACCTCACGCTATTCTTTATGGTACAGATAAGATCCTCCCTAATGAATTGATTAACGTACCTCCTACTCCCTTATATAACGTAGATGATTTTGTTCAGGTGAAACGTAGACAGATGCAATTAGTATTCAAGAAAATACGTGAACAACTGTCCAAAGCTACAGCCGAGTTCACCCTAGCAAGGAATGCACGAGCTAAACCCAGTAAAATAACTATTGGATCTGTAGTAATGATACTTAACCAACACAGGTCTGGCCCTATGTACAAGTTAACTAAGAAATTTTTGGGTCCATATAAGGTAATCGAGCTTATTAAAGGTAACAAATACAGACTTAAGAACTTGTTAACAGGAGAGTATATAAATGAACATTTAGACCACATGAAGTTAGCTAAAATGACTGTTGACGAGACTGATGAGGAAGATGACAATGAACTTACCCAGACAGATACTCCTACTCGAACACCACCTTCTGTGGTTGACAGACCACTTGATATTCAGCAACCCCATACTAGCACCTATAATCTTAGATCTAGACCTCTCGTTTCAACCGTGCACTCACCACATGTCCATTGGCTAGATGTTAACGAGGATATCTCTCAAGATGATAGTTTGTCACATGAAGTTTCATCTGTTCCGAACCTTCAGTCAGAGCCAGAGTTGTATAGTGCTCTGGATGAGCTAGGTGTAGATATCCGCAGAATTTATAATTGAGTGCACTCTGCAGTTATTCTGTTTGTTTTGAAAAAAAAAAATATCATTTGCAGTATTTCTACCACATGTGTCTTATTATTACCATTATATATAATGTATAGTTTTTCTCAACTTTATTTTGTTATAAATTAGATGCCATTGTTGAGTCTACTACCATTTGTATTTTTAGAGTGCTTGTCATAAGAGTTATTAATGTTCTAGCAACCACATTGTGGCCAGTGAATCCTGACTGCTATCACACAGATGTTAGTCTTCTTGTTCCAGGTCTTGTATATAGCTTGTAAATATATGGCACATTAAATATATTGTACATTGGTCTTGTAAATATATTGTATATTTCAGTGTCAAAAAAAAAAAAAAGAGAAAAAAAAAATCATTATCTAATCTTAAAATTCATTTGTGGTTGTTAGGTCATGAACTTTGTTCCATTAATGTAATAATTGTTTAATTTTGTATGGTTTTCAATCACATGCCATTGACACACTGTTAATAATTTTGTTTAGACAATACCTTGAGTTGTATTGTTCATATCTGATCAGTAGACATACACATGTTCTTAATACTCTGGTTTAATCAAAGCATTGTTACCATGATTTTCACCTATTATGATGAATTTTTTTCTTTTGGTGTATATGCCGAGTTGTTAGTATTACGCACACCTGATCTTCTTTCAATGTTTTATTATGCAAATTTCACATGTAAGCCATTATTGAATGCCACCGAGGTCCTTTCAGTATCATTGTAACTATATAGCTAGCCAGAGCTTGTCGACAAGGGACGTCGACTTGGTAGCGTGTCCGAGCGGTGTTATACTCAAATTCTATGTCAGTTGAAATGTAACCAATCACAGGCAAGTAGGCCTCTGACGTCATGCCAGACAGAGGAGCATCAAGCCATGCTCCCAGCAGCCTCAGTTATCCTCACAGACTCAGAGTAGAAGGACCTCGGCTGGCGAGATATATACCTTGTTGTCTCGGTCAATAAATATACAGAAGCGACTACTGTGTCTACATTCTACCCGAACAAGGCAAACGAATAAAAGGTTATTGGATTTTATGCGATACAAAACATGTATCTCCCGAGGTAGCTAGGTATACTGATGATCTGCCCCTTGTACTGTCTCATACTAATATAACTGAGGAGATTTTGTCAGAGTACAGTAAGAAAACCCTTAACGATGAAAAACGTAAGCTCCCACCTAAAAATACTAAATTAATTGCATCCCACTTGCCCCGAAACAACTACTTAGTGAGCCTTAATTTCCTGCAATTGCTATTAAAACTAGGGCTAGAAGTTGAACGAGTAAAAACAATCTATGAATTTAAACAGGCTCCCTATTTAAAAGATTTTATTTCAACCAACATTCGAGAACGAGCCAATACCACCTGCAAAGTTAAAGAAAAAGCCTTTAAACTCATAAGTAATAGTCTGTATGGGAAATCAATGACAAATATATCTAGATATGCTAATACTCACCATCTAGTAACGACAAAACATTCATTCTTAACTCATGCAAGAAACCCTTTGTATAAACGAGCTGTCTCTTTAGGTCCAGATAGGGTTCTCTGTACAGTAATGACAGATGTCCTTAAAGTTACCACTCCTTCTTACATGGGATATCAGATCTTACAGATAGCCAAGAGGCGTTTATACGAGTTCTGGTATAATGTAGTTAAAGCCCATTATGGGGAGAGAGCTAGACTAACTCATACGGATACAGACTCATTCATATTTACTCTGACCTGTAAAGATGCTTTCCAAGAAATGACAAAAGCTCCTCTAGTAGATTATATGGATTTCAGTAATTTCGACAAAGATCATCCCATGTATTCTGCTACTCGCAAAGGTGAATTAGGATTCCTCAAGTCAGAAGTAAAGCAGAAAATTATAACTGAATTAATTGCACTCAAGCCTAAAACTTATTCTCTCCTAACCCTTGATAAAGAACATTTATGTAAATGTAAAGCGATTCCTTATCACCAACAAAAGAAAATAACACATGCATCTTTTCAGAACACATTAGAGACAAATACAACTTTTAATTTTGTATCCCGATCCATTCGTAATGTTAACGGACAGATATGCACGTGTAAAACAACTAAGCGCGGTCTGTCAGCTTTTGATGACAAGAGATACCTCATTAGTCCCACAGAGTCATTAGCTTACGGTCACCCAGACATTCCAGAGCGTAAGGTACAGGAAGAGGTACAGGTAGAGGAAGAGGTGCAGGAAGAGGTACAGGTACAGGAAGAGGTACAGGTACAGGAAGAGGTACAGGTAGAGGATCCAGTAATTGTAGATAATCCCCAACCAAGACGTCAATTGTTCCCCATTTTTAATCTTTGGGAAAAGCGGGATAGAGTCGCTCAGCAATTATTCCCTAACAACAACTAAGTCTATGTTACTGTATTGTCTATGTATTATCTATAACTATATTCTAATGACTATGATTTAATGTCTATGATATTTTTATATTGTATTGGCTATGATTTTCTTACTGTATTAGATATGTTCAAATGGCTATGTTATGACTATGATTTATTTTGTTACTGTACTGCCTATGATTTGTTACTGTATTTGATATGAAATGACTATATTCAAATGTCTATGATATTGTATTGGCTATGATTTGTTACTGTATTTGATATGAAATGACTATATTCAAATGTCTATGATATTGTATTGGCTATGATTTGTTACTGTATTTGATATGAAATGACTATGATTTAAATGTGTATGATATTTTTTGATATTGTATATTCTATGATTTTTATTACTGTATTGGATATGCTATGACTATGATTTTATTGGCTATGATTTATTTTGTTACTGTACTGGCTATGATTTGTTACTGTATTGGATATGAAATGACTATATTCAAATGTCTATGATATTTTTGATATTGTATATTCTATGATTTTATTACTGTATTGGATATGTTATGACTATGATTTTATTGGCTATGTTTAAAATAAAAACTCGAATGTAGATTTCGTTTAAATACTCCTTTCATTATATATTTGTAGTTAGTCTATTGAATCCTAGCAACATGGAAGGGCAGAAAAAAGTTATTACTGAAACCCAGTTGAATATATTTAGTGAACCGTCAAGAATTATTATTGCTGGATTTTCAAATGGTGGGAAGAGCTATTTATGTGCTAAAATGATAGAGAAATATCAGCAGAACTTTGCAAAAATAATTATCTGTGGAAGCGGGTATAAAGAGTTGAGAACTAATCCACTCATTAAACATAAAATATCATTTTACTCTGAAATTGTAAACCCTTTAGACGATCGTGATCCAGAGGACACATCTCATATATTAGTTGTTTATGATGACTTGTATGTTGAATCTACAAACTCTAAAATAGTAAGTGATATATTTACTAAGGGACGGCATGAGAACATCTCTGTTATTTTTATAACCCAAAATATATTTTTCAGTGGGAAATTTTCTAGATCTATAAGTTTAAATGCTTCTCATTTTATTCTGCTTAAATCAAGAGACTTGTCCCAGATAGAAACATTAGGCAGACAAATATTCGGAAAACAAGATGCCAAGAAATTTTTAGATATATATAAGAAAGTGATTTCTCGACAGTATGGGTATTTACTTGTTGACTTGGGCGTTAAAACACCTGAATCCATAATATTTAGGGGAAATATTGTAAATGAACCCCATATGAAATAGTGTATAAATGGTGAACATTACACAAACTCTTAATAAGATATACAATGACCCTAAGTCCATAGGTGGGTTTGGTGGCGTTTTAAAATTGTATAAGGCTGCAAAGAAAACAATCCCTGAATTAACTATAAAAGATGTGAAAGACTATTAAAAAACGTCTAATGCATATACCTTACATCTATTAACAAAACGTAAATTTAAACGAAGACGTATCTTAGCACCTAGACCTAAAGCTTTCTTTACCAGTGACTTGGCTGATATGACATTGTTAGCTAAGCACAACAATGATATTAAATATTTATTAGTTTGTGTTGATATATTTTCAAGGTTTGCACATGTAGTTCCACTATCCACTAAATCAGGTCAGAGTGTAAGTGAAGCCATGAAAGCTATTCTGGATTTACCTTCATCAAAAGGTGTAAGGAAGCTTACCACTGATAAGGGGGCTGGATTCTATAATAAATATATGAAACGATTGTTAGACAGTAAAAACATTGAACTGTACAGTGTATTTTCTCAGGAAACTAAAGCCAGCATTGCAGAGAGATTTATAAGAACATTGAAAACTAAGATATATAAATATTTAACGGCTTATAATACCTTAACCTATATAAATGTTTTACCTGATATGGTTAAAATGTATAATAGAACACCACATAGAGGATTAAAGGGGAAAATACCTATTGATGTACATGCTTCATCTTCGCCTCAAGATGTGACTAGGCAGTTTAAGCTCATGTATAAAGGAGAGCAGCAGACTAAGCCACGCATCAGTAATCATCTGTCTGTGGGAGATACAGTACGGCTTGCCTTATCTAATCGTATTTCAAAGTTCAAAAGAGGTTTTCATCAACAGAACACTAAGGAAATATTTACTATTTCTCAAATTGATACTAAACAACCTGTGCCTTTATATTATCTAAAGGACTTAAATAATAGACTTATAGAAGGTGGATTTTATAGAGAGGAGTTGACTCCCACCTACTTGTCAGATACATTTGAAATTGAGAGAATTATAAGTAAACGTAAAGTTGGTAATACTACTTTATATAAAGTTAGATACGTCGGTTACGACAGTTCATTTGATCAGTGGGTGAATTCAGATGACGTGAAGAAACTATGAAGAAGCAGCCCTTAGTTAGCAAGTATCGTGGATTTATCGAACTATTAGCTAGATTAGGTTATAATTCTAGGAAAAAGTTAATTAAGACTCTTAAAAAGAACATATACTTTGCCTATCTGAAATATTTAATAATTTCTTACAAAATAAAATTGAAGTTGGGAAGCCTATTTTAAAGAGACTTTCTAAATATAGAGCTCTACTCCATACATTAGCCTGTAAGAAGAAGGCTATTTCACTCAAGAAAGACATATTAACGAGTAAAAGAGGAGGTAATTTATTGGGCATTTTACTTCCCATAGCTATAAATTTTATATCAAGGCTATTTAATAAGGAATAATGAAAGAATTCTATCTTATACCACGAAAAGCTATTGATCAACAGAAGCCTACGGCAGTAAGTGTTGAGAAGCCTACGACAACAGTGAGAACAAATCCTCTTATACAACACTTGATAAGACTTAAGATTAAAGCTTAAGGATTATGATTTTGCAGTCTCCCTGTTAAATTATTTTAATACAACCGGACTTGTAAAGTGGGATGAGGAAGGGAACATTACATCACCAGTTACTGGGCTCAATATTGTAGATGACGTTATAGGCAGAATGTGCACTCCGAAATTGTTATTCCCAGAAGATAAATTGCCCATAGCCAAGTTTTTTTTTCTTTGACCTCTACACCTAAGAATTTATTTAGAAATGTAGATGCGAAAAATAAAGTGTTTTCTGCTCCGGGTTTGAAGAGGAAGATCAAGGCTGGAGATGAAGGAGAGTCTACCTGGATACCATATTAAGGTGAGTTTCTGTTTATTTTTATCATTTACTATTAGTCTACAGGATGGATAGTTACGTTATATATGCAGCGAGTAACTCTGATACTGATGTATTTAAAAACAATGTTCCCAATGCTTTTGAAAATAGATTACATAATCAGCTGCCTTTAGACCCGAATGAAAGCTTATGAAGTGTGCCTGAAGAATATATTCCTGCCTCCATCTTATTTCGCTGTTAAGAGGAATGACCCGGAAAGTTTTATTTCAGTTCAACTTCTAGTGTCTAATAAAAATTTATCTGATTTGAGCATGGTGAATACATCTTTCACTTTAAAGTCGGATATTTTAGCCAGTGATAATTGCATAGAGCTAACAACTATTTTAAATAGAGAAATTTCAACTATATTTTTAAAAAGTTCATTGAGTTTTATAGGATCCCTACTTAATTATAATTTCCCAGACCATGGGGACGTTTATATGAAATATGATTCGAGTATTAATCGTATTAAGTTTAATGCAGCATTTAGTGAGAAGTTGTTAAAATTATTTATTACAAAGGATGGAAAATTAGTTGTTCGAATTTCTTTATCTTTCGGTCGAAATATATGTAAAGTTATTGGAGCTGAAGTAGGTAAAGCCTATGATATTTTTATTATGAATAAACTACCTAATAACAGGTTAACAGTACAAGATACATGCTATTATCATCCTAGGCCGGGAGGCCGTATAGATTTCTTGTGTGTATATTGTGATAAGGTGCAGCCCACCATGTTTGGTAATCAGATTGTAAATATCTTGGATGTTGTTTCGTTTCAAAGTAATGTAACACACAGGAAATTATATAAACCTTTTAATACGACTAATATTGATGGCATAAGTATTAAATTAACAGATCAAGATGGGGAGCCTGTATAATTTGAAAAGGATGGATGTACGATTGCAGTATTACATATTAGACCCGTTGATATATAATGGTAAGAGTAGAGGGAGTTTATCATTCTCTCCTGGCACGTTTAAACATGAGGGTCGGGTTTGTACAGCTGTCTGTTGACGAGGTAGAGCGATTTATCGCTCCTCGAGGGAAGAGAGGTGGAGCACTGAGCAATATTACTGTTTTTGATAGAAGACATTTAAGAGGAGGTGGAATATTAAGTTTCTTAACTGGTCTAGCTCGTAGAGCAACACCTTTCCTATTAAAAACTATCATGCCAGCAGCATTGACAATGGGACGGAATGTTTTGCAGGATATAAATGCAGGCCAAGGTACTTTGAAAGATTCAATTAGAAAACGCGGTATGGAAACATTGAAAAGTATAGGTCCTAAATTGATAGCAGGTGGCCGAATAACGAAAAGAAAAACGAAAAGACCTGCCTATATAAAGAAAATGGATAGATATAAAGACGTGTTTTCATAAAACAGTACTAGTTGTATCCTAGACGCAGACATGATGAGTGTAAATGCTCCTAGTGCAGCATTGCAAGTTCCTTTAGAAAATTATACAGCTGCTAGAAGCGATGGCTTTCCTAACGTTAATCCGCATAGAATGGTTGAAAGTACGATATTTTCAAGACAGACACAGGATATTTTACCTGTAAATTCAAGTATTAACAATAAATTTAAAGATTCTTATATTGAATTCCGTATCCCAGGAGTTAAGGGACAATTTATTGATCTTTCGAGCTTGACGCTAGAACTGATGGTTGAATTAACGGGACCTGACGGAATTACGGCTTTAGCGGATATTAAAAATGCATCAATAGTCAATGGTTTGTCCCAGACAATGTTTAAAGCTGTAACTGTTTATTTAAATGAGCAAGTGGTGGAAACTAATTCACTATTTTCATATTTATCATATGTAAAGCTAATGCCAACGCTTTCTGAATGTAAAGCTGTAAGATTTAAAGAACTAACGTATTTCTATAATGATGTTTTTCCTGAAAAATATGATGCAGATTATTTTAAGAATGCCTCAGAAGACCTAAAATTTAGATTTGTAAAGTTAAAAACTGAGGGAGTAAATTGTTGCTTTAAACTGCTATTGGACATTACAACTTTGAACGAATATCTTTTGGACGGAATTGATATTCGTTTGAGATTAGAACTTAACAGTGATCCGTGGGTTATAAACAGTATTGAATCTGGATATAAGTTTAGCATAAAACTAGCTAGAATGTGGATTGATCGGATAACTCCATTCGCATCTGGATTGGAGGATATTAATAGAGCTCTGGCTGAACAAAATACGCCAGTTACATATACGTTTGATAAGACACTCCACAAGACGTTCATTCTTGGTAATGGGCAGCAGAGATTAAGTATTGACCAGCCATGGGGGAGCATTATCCCAGATAAATTATTTATTATGATGACGGATATGGAAGCAATATCCGGAGCGTATACACTTAATCCACTTTATTTCGATCACTGCGATTTATCTAATGTATATATTACACGTGATGGGACAAACTTATTTAATATAACTTGCAAGTTCCCGAATAAATGTTCGAAACTATACTACGAGACTCAAAATACAGTAGGCTTTAACGCTTGCAATACCTTGACATATAATTCATTTATAAAAGGAAGAACGTTACTGGCATTTAGACTAACGCCTGAGGAATTGAGAGATACCCTTCCTATAGAGGCTTCGGGAAACCTGAGAATTACATTAGAATTTGCTTGTTCCAGTGAAATCAAATAAAGTTATTATTTTATTCGGAAATACAACGGGAGTATTGAGAATTTATTCCGATAGGCGAGTTGTGTGTGATACAAGAGCATGAACTGCAAACAAATTAATACGGCATTGAACAATATGAAGGGTAGTAAAGCTAAATATATTGGATGCTATTTAGCGACGGATATATATAGAATAATGAAGCAAATATGGGATAGGCCGATTATGTTTATAATAAATACCTTAGGAAGAGACTCTAAGGAAGTAATTGGTCACTGGATAGCTGTATATAAATCTAAACGGAAAATAGTTATACTAGATTCATATGGAATAAATGTGTATTCGCCCTACATTTCGGAGTTTTTAAATTATTATAAAGACTGTGATGTATACACGTTTACAGAGCGACTTCAGAGTTTAAATACATACGTATGCGGGCTATATGCGATGTTTTTCTGTTACCATCTTTCAAACAAGGATTTAAAAACTGCATTAAAGCTATTTGAAACTAGTTTTACTTACGGAGATTATATGCAGAATGATAGGAACGTAATGAGGCTATCTTATGCTTTATTTAAAAATATGCCGAGCTGCTATGAAACGCTGTGCTATGATAAGAGCGATATTTGTTGGAAAATGTGCTTGGAGACGACTGGCTGAATGAGGCTATAACAAAATTATCTAACGGAAAATGGTGAGTACATTTGTTTCGAGGTTTTATGTGTCTGATAAATATTGTACATGTGTAAACGCTTTCTGAAACTGTTATTCTTTATTTGCAGAGATGAGGAGTGAATAGGACGGATATTATACAAGCGGATTGAGGAGTGAGCTTCTTAGAACTTCGGGCTAAATGAGTCGTTTATTATAAATTGTGTAAACTAAGAATTAGATGACTAAATAAATTATAAATAAATAAATATGTTTTATTAACGCCTAATGTGTGTATATATATATATATATATATATATATATATATATATATATATATATATATATATATATATATATATATATATATATATATATATATATATATATATATATATAAATTATTACGGCGGCGAACGCTGACAATGACTGGTAGATGACAGGGCAGGTAATCACGTGATGATTGCCTCGGGCAGATAGCCTGGGGCAGGTAGCTGGTGCCAGCTCAGATAGTCTCGGAGGCAGTTTCAGTAATAAAGGTTACATTGAGATGCCTCTGTTGATTTCAGTAAAACTGACTGGTTAATGAAAAAAGGAATAAAACATTACGATGTCAGAAAAATAGGAAGAGAGAATAATATGAAGAGGAGAGAGAGAGAGAGAGAGAGAGAGGGGGTCCAGATATTATGGAGAAGATAAGATAAGATAAGAGGTAACCTGCATGCGGCATCTGGCTGACGGTCTAAAGTAAACACAGGTGGGCCACAGATTGTGAGGTAAGGGGGGGGGGGGAAAGGAGGGGGTGTGATGTAAGAGCGGGAGATGCGGGGGAAAGACAGTGAAATGATTCAGATATATAGCAATATACTAGTTTCTAAGTAAGATTCCCATAAGAACTCATAACAAAACTCGTATGACATTATTTTCATCATAAGAACTTTAACAAACTCGTATGACATTATTTTCATCATAAGAACTTTAACAAACTCATATGACATTATTTCATCATAAGAACTTTTAACAAAAATCTATAATCTCAGAAATTACTCACTCATAAGAAATCCTTAATTCCGAATCTGTGACTGCTCAAATTCACCAAGAAACCCTAATGCGCTACAAGTGATATTTGAATTTCTCCCATAAGAACTTTAACAAACTCGTATGAACTTATTTTCAGCATAAGAACTAATAACAAAATTCTATAATCTCAGAAATTACTCGCTCATAAGATATCCTTAATTCCAAATCTGTGACTCCCCAAATTAGCCTGAAAACCCCTAAGCGCTACACGTGATATTTCTAAATTTACCTGAAAACCATGGCTCACACAGGTAACTTTTTCCCCAGAAAAAAAATGTTCTGTGCGTCTTACTCCCTACTACTGGACAGGTATACAGAGAATGACAAAGAGGTGTGTGATGAACTCAACAAGAGGTTCCAAGAGGTCTTCACAACAGAACAAGGTGAGGTCACTGTGCTACGAGAAAGGGACGTAAACCAGGCGGCCATGGAAGAGTTTGAAATTACGAGAGAGGAGGTCAAGAGACACCTGCTGGATCTGGATGTTAGAAAGGCTGTTGGTCCAGACGGGATCTCGCCATGGGTACTGAAAGAGTGTGCAGAGGCACTTTGCTTGCCACTCTCTATAGTGTATAGAAGGTCACTGGAGACGGGAGACCTACCAGAAATATGGAAGACGGCGAATGTGGTCCCAATATACAAAAAGGGCGACAGGCAAGAGGCACTGAACTACAGGCCAGTATCCTTGACTTGTACACCATGCAAGGTGATGGAGAAGATCGTGAGAAAAAACCTGGTAGCACATCTGGAGAGAAGGGACTTCATGACAAATCGACAACATGGGTTCAGGGAGGGTAAATCTTGCCTGACTGGCTTAATAGAATTCTATGACCAGGTGACACAGATTAAACAAGAAAGAGAGATCTGGGCGGACTGCATTTTCTTTGATTGTCGGAAAGCCTTTGACACAGTACCGCATAAGAGGCTGGTACATAAGCTGGAGAGACAGGCAGGTGTAGCTGCTAAGGTGCTCCAGTGGATAAGAGAGTACCTAAGCAATAGAAAGCAGAGAGTTACAGTGAGGGGTGAGACCTCTGATTGGCGTGAAGTCACCAGTGGAGTCCCATAGGGCTCTGTACTCGTTCCTATCTTGTTTCTGATATATGTAAATGATCTCCCGGAGGGTATAGATTCATTTCTCTCAATGTTTGTGGATGATGCCAAAATTATGAGAAGGATTAAGACAGAAGAGGACTGTTTGAGGCTTTAAGAAGACCTAGGCAAACTGAAGGAATGGTCGAACAAGTGGTTGTTAGAGTTCAACCCAACCAAATGTAATGTAATGAAGATAGGTGTAGGGAGCAAGAGGCCAAATACAAGGTATCATTTGGGAGAGGAAATCCTTAAGGAGTCAGAGAAAGAAAAAGACTTGGGAGTTAATATCACGCCAGACCTGTCTCCTGCAGCACATATCAAGAGGATAACATCAGCGGCATATGCCAGGCTGGCCAACATACGAACGGCATTCAGAAATTTGTGTAAAGAATCATTCAGAACTTTGTATACCATATATGTCAGGCAAATTCTGGAGTATGCAGCCCCAGCATGGTGTCCATATCTAGTCAAGGATAAGACTAAACTGGAAAAGGTTCAAAGATTTGCCACCAAACTAGTACCCAAGCTGAGAGGTATGAGCTACGAGGAGAGACTGCGGGAATTGAACCTCACTTCGCTGGAAGACAGAAGAGTTAGGGAGGACATGATCACTACATTGAAGATTCTCAAGGGAATTGATAGGGTAGATAAAGACAGGCTATTTAACACAAGGGGCACACGCACAAGGGGACACAGGTGGAAACTGAGCGCCCAAATGAGCCACAGAGATTTTAGAAAGAAGAATCGACTTGAGAATGGTCCAGGACGGACCGAAACGTCGTCGTCCCTTCAAATTCTAGTGTGTGGTCTGGTCAACATATTAGAAAGAACTTTTTTAGTGTCAGAGTGGTTGACAAATGGAATGCATTAGGAAGTGATGTGGTGGAGGCTGACTCCATACACAGTTTCAAGTGTAGATATGATAGAGCCCAATAGTCTCAGGATTCTGTACACCTGTTAATTGACGGTTGAGAGGCGGGACCAAAGAGCCAGAGCTCAACCCCCGCAAACACAACTAGGTGAGTACAACTAGGTGAGTACACACACACACACACACACACACACACACACACACACACACACACACACACACACACACACACACACACACACACACACACACACACACATACACACACACACACACGCACACACACACACACACACACACGCACACACACACACACACACACACACACACACACACACACACACACACACACACACACACACACACACACACCACTACTACTAACCACAACCACCATTGTCACCGACAACAACCACCATTGCTACCAAAATCAACCAACACTGACACCAACCACAACCACCACTGCTACTAACCACAATCAATACTTCCACCAACAACAACCACCACTGCAACCATCAACAATAACCACTGTCACCAACAACAACCACCACTGCCACCATCCACAACCACAACTGCCACTAACCTCAACCACTTCTGCCACTAGCACCAACCAATGCTGCCACCAACAACAAAAAACACTGCAACTATCAACAATAACCACTGCCACTAACCACAACCACCACTGCCACCAACATCAACCACCACTGCTACCAACAACAACAACCACTGCCACTAACCACAATCCCCACTGCGACCAACAACAACCAATAACAACCACCACTGCTACTATCCACAACCACCACTGCCACCAACAACAACCAACACTGCCACGAACAGCAACCACCACTACCACCAACTACAGCCTCAACTACCACTAACAACAACACCAATTGCCATCAATAACAACCATAACTGCCACCAGCAACAACCACCACTGCCACCATCCTCAACCAACACTGTCACTAACCACAACCACCACTGCCGCCAACAACAACCAACACTGTCACTAACCAAAACCACCACTGCCGCTAATCACAACGACAACTGTCACCACCAACAACCACCACTTACGCCAACAACAACCACCACTGCCACTAACCACAACAACCAATGACACCAACAACAACTAACACGGTCACTAACTACAACCACCACTGCCACCAAACACAACCACCACTGCCACCAACAACAACCACGACTGCCACCAATAACAACCACCACTGCCACCAACAACATCCGCCATTGCCACTATTCACTAACACCACTGTCGCCAACAACAACCACCACTGCCACTAACCACAACAATCAATGACACCAACAACAACTAACACGGCCACCAACAACAACCATCACTGCCATCTATCACAACCCCCAGTTCTACCAACAACGACTTCCGCTGCCACCAACCACAACCAACACTGCCACCAACAAACAACAACCACTGCCACCAACCACAACCACCACTGCCACCAGCAACAAACACCACCGCCACTAACCACAACAACAACCAGTGCCACCACCAACAACAACACTACCATTATCCACAACAACCAGTGCCACTAACGCCAACCACGACAACCTGTGCCACCAACAACAACCAACACTTTCACTAACCATAACTAACAGTGACACCAACTACAACCACCACTGCCAGTAATCACAACTACCACTGACCCCAACAACAACCACCACTGCTACCAACCACAACCACCACTGCCACCAACTACAACTACCTCTGCCACCATCTCACAACCACCACTGACAACAACAACAACCAACACTGCCACCAACCACAATCACTACTGCAACTAACCACAACTACCACTGCCACCAACCACAGTCAACACTGCCACCAACCACAGTCAACACTGCCACCAACCACAACCTCCACTGCCAACAACCACAACCACCTCTGCCACTAACCACAACCACCACCGCCACCTACCAAAAAAAAAAAAACACTGCCACCAACAACAACCACACCTGCTACTGACAACAACCATCTCTGCAACTAGCAACATCTGCCACCACGGCCACCAACAACAACAACCACTTCCACCAACTAACACCACCAACCACAGTCACCAGTGCCATCAACAACAGCCACCACAGCAACCATCAACAATAACCACTGTCACTAACCACAACCACCACTGCTACCAACAACAACAACCACTGCCACTAACCACAACCCCCACTGCGACCAAAAACAACCAACAACAACCACCACTGCTACTAACCACAACCACCAGTGTCACCAACAGCAACCACCACTGCCAATAACCACAACCACCACTGCCACCAATAACGACCATCCCTGCCACCAACAACAACCACCACTGCCACCACTAGTGCCACCACTTCCACCAACAACAACCACAACTGCCACCAACAACAACCATCACTGCCACCAACAACAACCACCACTGCAACCAACAACAACCACCATTTCCACCAACCTCAACCACCACTGCCATCAACCACAACCACCACTGCCACTAATCACAACCACAACTGCCACCCATCAACAACCACAACTGCCAAAATCAACAGCCACCACTGCCACCAACCACACCCACAACTGCCACCAACAACAGTAGTAGGGTGTAAGTGCCACAGGCTCCTTTTTTTTTTTGGGAGAGGACCCCTGTGGAATGTAAGCGCCAGCGGCTCCTTTTTTTTTCAGGCCAGAGGACCCCTGTGGGGTGTAAGCGCCAGCGGCTCCTTTTTTTTTTTCAGGCCAGAGAACCCCTGTGAGGTGTAAGCGCCAGCGGCTCCTTTTTTTTTTCTGGGAAATTCCCCTCTGTGAGCCAGGGTTTTCAGGTAAATAATTTCCGAGACTTAGAAGTTTGTTAAAGTTCTTATGAGAAAATAATTTCCGAGACTTAGAAGTTTGTTAAGGCCTTATGGGACAAAATCAAGTAACGTATGTAGCTCTTTAGGGTTTCCATGAGAACTCTACGGACATGTTTTACATGTTTTCAACTTACAAAATCCGTCTGTGTAAGCCATAGTTTTCATGTAAATTTAGAAATTCGTGTTTGTGAGCCAGGGTTTCATACCTCACATCACCTCCCTCCCCCTTACCTCGCAATCTCTCGCGTCACCTTTATTTACCTTACGCCCGGCCAGCCAGACCTCTTATCTTATCTTATCTTCTCCATAATATCTTAACCGTCCCTCCTCTCTCTCTCTCTCCTCCTCCTATTTCCTTACAACTATTTTCAGAGTTTCAAATAATCATAGAAGTTTATTTATATGTTTATGACCGAATTTGTAAAAGGACCATTTTCAGAGAAATATTGTCTTAGATGTTTTGTTAAGGAAAACAGACAACTTATCCATAACATTTAGTTTTATATCCATTTACGGCTATTTCATCTGTAAAGACCAAATTGAACAGAGCCCAGTTTTAAGCTCATATTTCATCAGAGTCCAGTTTATACCTAAAAATGAACAGAGTCCACTTTGAGAGCAAAATTCGTCAGAGTCTACTTTGTGAGCAAAATTAGTCAGAGACAGTATTTAGCTCATATTTCATCAGAGTCCAATTTATACCTAAAAATGAACAGAGTCTACTTTAATAGCAAAATTCATCAGAGTCCAGTTTTCTAGCAAATTTCATCAGTGTCCTGTAATCTGTGAAAATTTGACAGAGTCCAGTTCTTGATCGAAATTCATCAGAGTCCACTTTGAGAGCAAAATTCGTCAGAGTCTACTTTGTGAGCAAAATTATTCAGAGACAGTATTTAGCTCATATTTCATCAGAGTCCAATTATCAACAGAAATTCGCCAGAGTCTACTTTGAGATCAAATTAGTCAGAGACAGTTTTAGCTCATATTTCATCAGAGTCCATTTTATACCTAAAAATGAACAGAGTCCACTTTGTGAGCAAAATTAGTCAGAGACAGTATTTAGCTCATATTTCATCAGAGTCCAATTTATACCTAAAAATGAACAGAGTCTACTTTAATAGCAAAATTCATCAGAGTCCAGTTTTCTAGCAAATTTCATCAGTGTCCTGTAATCTGTGAAAATTTGACAGAGTCCAGTTCTTGATCGAAATTCATCAGAGTCCAGTTTTCTAGCAAAATTCGCCAGAGTCTACTTTGTGCCAAAATATTCAGAGTCCAGTTCATGATCGAAATTAATCAGAGTCCAATTAAAGACCCAAATTTGACAGAGACCACATTTTCGCTACTAACAGTCCAATCCCCCTGAAATTTTAAACAGTCATATTTCAGACGTAGTAAATAAGATCAAGTCAGTTACAGAGCTCCAGCTCTTGTCCCCCTGTATTTGCATATTTTCTCTATATTCAGCTGTGTTCTTCACATTTTTTCCATGTTTTCTGTGTTCATTCCATGTTCTATAAATGTTCACAGCAAGCTCAGTTCAAATTTTTTCTGCCATTTTCCCCGTATGTTCACTATGTTCTTTGTCATATTTTCATGTGCATCATATGTTCTCTGTATAACTTTTTATACTCAATATTCATGTTCTCAATGTTCTTAGCTTGTTCTTCACATGTTCAGTGTTCATTCTTTGTATTCCCTATGTTCCTTATCATGTCTTCATATTCTCTATAAGTTCATATTCCCTGCTTGTTCACTCTATTCATCAACTTTTTCTTACATGTTTTCTGTGTTCACCGTATGTTCACTGTGTTCAATCCCTTACTTAACCTCATTTTTTTTATGTTCTTTGTTTCTTCCATTCACTAACTAGTTCTTTGTCAAATAATATTATACTGCATTACAGTTCCCTCAACAATTTTAGTCACCAAGTTTTATTTTCAAAACTATGTCAAAGTAATTCTCGTTGTCAACTTAATAGTTCTACCAACCCCGTTCTTAAACAAATCTACACTTTATTCAGTTCCAAATTTACAAAAGACAAACCTTTCTTGTAACTTCTTAACTAAAAATCTTTCGCCAATCAACTGAAACATAGTCACTTTCCTCATTTCTCAACTAACTTATTATCCAATCAACCAAAAATTGTCAAAGGAATCTTTCCAACACTGTTCATAACTAAACTTATTCCCTAGTCATCAGAAAATAACCGTGTTCTTCATGTTTCATTGTCATTTCATAACTAAAAAAATCTTTCGCCAATCAACTAAAACATAGTCACTTTCCTCATTTCTCAACTAAACTTATTATCCAGTCAACTAAAAATAGTCAGAAATAGCCTCGTTCAACACTGTTCTTAACTAAAACAACCTTTCTCTTAGCTAAAAATTGTCAAAGGAAACTTCTTTCAGCACTTTCTTAACAGCTTCTATGTCTCATCAAGAAAAATTGTCAAAGGAAACTTTCCAAAACTGTTCATAACTAGCTTTTATCCATCGTCAATCAACTAAAAATAATAACTTTCATCATTTCTTAACTAAACTTATTCCCCAGTCATCAGAAAATAACCATGTTCTTCATGTTTCATTGTCATTTCATAACTAAAATTATCCATCAATCAACAGAAAAAGCCATGTTCATCATGTTTTGTCTTTTTGCTTAACTAAAATTATGTTTTGTCAAGTAAGAAAAAATAACCAAAGATATCTTTCATCGCTGTTCTTAACTGACATTATACTTTGTGGAGCACTAAAATAGTCACTGTCGTCATATTTTGTCTTTTTCCTCAACTAAAAGAGTCAAATGTAACTTTTTCAACACTTTCGTAACTAAAATTATATGTCGCTAAGTAAGAAAAAATAGTCAAATGTAACTTTTTCAGCACTTTCGTAAAAATTATATGTCGTTAAGTAAGAAAAATAGTCAAAGGTGCTCTCCGTAACACCAAAGTTACTCTTCGAGATAACAAAAAGACGCTCTCAAACACTCAAAAAATTTACTCGCATCCTCAAAGTTATTCTCAGAGTCATCAAAAGTTAATCTCAGTCATCAAAATGCTATTCTCCAAGTAGCCTTTCATTCATCAGAGAACTTTCTAAGACATCTTCGTTCATTAAAGTTAATCTCAGAGGCATAAAAGTTATTCTCGGAGCTATCAAAAAGTTAATCTCTAAAACAACAAAAGTTAATCTCTGTCATCAAAGTTGATCTGCAAGATATCTTCGAGTCATCAAAGTTACTTTTCATTACATCAAAGACGCATTCAAATACTACCCATGTTCTCAGAAGTCATTCTCAAAGTCATCAAAGTTATTCTCAGAACAATCAAAAGTTATTATAAGACAACAAAAGTTATTCTCAGAGTCACCTTCGTTCTTCAGAGAAACTTTCCAAAACATCTTTGTTCATCAAAGTTATTCTCGGAGTCATCAAAGGTAATCTCTAACTCACTCTCAGTCATCAAAGTTAATCCAAGAGACGTCAAAGTTATTCCAAGACATCATCTTTCATCAAAGATATTCTCTCTAAGCCATCAATGTTCTTCTCTAAGACATAAAAGTTATTCTCTGTCAACAAAAGTTATTCTCTGAGCTAACAAAATACTACTCATGTTCTCAAAGACATTCTCCAATTCATCAATGTTGTTTCAAAGACATCAAAGTTAATCTCAGAGTTATCCAAAGACATTCTCTAAGCCCCCAAAGTTATTCTCTAAGACAACAAAGTCATTCCCAGAGTCATCAAAAGTTATTCTTCGAAACATAAAATTTGCTCTGTAAGATATCTTCGTTCATCAAACTTATTCTCCGAGATATCTAAAGTTATTCTCAGAACAATCAAAAGTTATTATAAGACAACAAAAGTTATTCTCAGAGCTACCCAAAGCTATTCTCAGAGTCACCTTCGTTCGTCAGAGAAACTTTCAAAACATCTTTGTTCAACAAACTTGTTTTCAAAGTCATCAAAAGTTAATCTAAGACATCTGCTTTCATCAAAGTTATTTTCAGAGACATCTAAAGTTATTATGTAAGACATAAAAGTTATTCTCAGAGACATCAAATGTTATTCTCGAAGTCATCAAAGATATTTTCAGAGACATCTAAAGTTAATTTCTATGTTATAAAGTTATTCTCAGAGACATCTAAAGTTAATCTTGGTCATCAAAGTTGTTCTCTAAACATCAATGTTGTTCTCCAAGACATCAAAGATGTTCTCAAAATCATAAAAGTTATTCCCCGAGCTATCAAAGTTATTCTCAAAGTCATCAAAGTTATTCAAAGAGCTAACAAAAGTTATTCTCTAAGTAACCTTTCGTTCATCAGAGAAGCTTTCTAAGACATCTTCGTTCATCAATGTTGATCTCTAAGTCACCTTTGTTCATCAAAGAAACTCTCCTTCTTCCATCAAGTTATACTTTAAGACAACATTGTTGTTCTCTAAGACATCTTCAGGCATAAAATTTCTCCCCAAACGTAACTAGTTCAGCTTTTCATATCAAACTTACACTTCTGTTAAATATATTTTCTTAGACATTTTACCTTTTAAACTGTTCTCTGAACTACACTGTTCAAACCTACGTAACCTATCCTCTCCACCCAATGTTACTTAGTTAACGTAACGTTCCTAAACCTAACTTTACCTATCCTATCCTAACATAACTTACCTTACCTTACCTACCTTTCCTAACTTAACCTGCTTAACCTATCTTACCTAACTTTACCTATATTACCTTACCATACCTTACCTATCTTACCTGACTTTACCTATCTTACCTAACTTAACCTGCATAACCTAACTTTACCTATGTTACCTTACCTTACCTACCTTTCCTAACTTTACCTATCTTACCTAACTTACCTACATTACCTAACTTAACTTAACCTGCTTAACCTAACTTACCTTACCTTACCTAACTTATATATAACTTATCTTACCTATCCTAACGTAACCTAACTTGCTTTACCTAACTTAATCTTACTTTCCCAAACTGATGTATCCTAACTTATCTAGTCAAACCAGACATGATCTAACTTAAGTATTCCTTCTTGTCTTTGTGTTTCGTCAATCATTGTCTCAAATGGTCACTTATGCATTTCAAGTGCTATTTTGTTAGAGATTGGATATTTAAGCATTTCAAAGAATTATAATTTCTCAAATGGACGTTTTTGCATTTCAAGTGTTATTTGTTTAAGATTGGGTGTTTAACCATTTCAAAGGATTTTTGTTATATATGGGCATTTACTCATTTCAAGGGATAATTTCTCAAATGGACGTTTTTGCATTTCAAGTGTTATTTGTTTAAGATTGGGTGTTTAACCATTTCAAAGGATTTTTGTTATATATGGGAACTTACTCGTTTCAAGGGCTAATTTCTCAAATGGTCATTTTTGCAGATCAAGGGTTATTTGTTAAAGTTCATCAAGTTGCCCATAAGTTGTATTTATTATGTTTGTTATCATATGTTCTTATTCCCCATCCCCTTAACCTAACCTCTTGTAATCTTAGTGTATTTAGTAGGTTCTATCTTATGTTCTTATTCCCCAACCCTTTAACCTAACCTCTTGTAATCTTAGTGTATTTGGTAGGTTCTATCATATGTTCTTATTCCCCAACCCTTTAACCTAACCTTTCAGATGTAGTTTGTTGAATATATTATCCTTTTCCTAACCTTTCAGATGTAGTTTTGTTTCTCCTTTTTGTATATTTTTACCCAAACCATCTTTCCTTCTTTACTTTGATTCTCCTACTCCTTCTATCCCTCCTTTTCTATCTCTCTCCCTTATTCTCTCTCTTCCTCCCCCTCTCTCTCCCTCATTTGCTCAAATGCTCTCTTGTTTCTCAAATTCAAGTCTTATTGCTCCCATTCTCACACCCTCATTCTCATTCACTTAGTTTTTCTTTTTCTCAATTCAAGTCTTAGTGCTCCCATGCCCACACTCTCTCTCATTCTCTCTTCTTTGGTCCCATTTTCTTCCGCCCCCTCTCTCTTACTCCTTGCTCTTCTTTCATTCTCTCACTCCCTTGAGCTCTTGTTTCTCAATTTCAAGTCTTAGTAGATCTGATTCTTTACTATTGTAATTTTTATTATTACTATGATAAAGAATGAACTTATATGTGAAAACAAAGTAAAGAAGGAAAGAAGGTTAAGTGGGATGGTGGGTTTGGGTAAAAATATACAAAAAGGAGAAACAAAACTACATCTGAAAGGTTAGGAAAAGGATAATATATTCAACAAACTACATCTGAAAGGTTAGGTTAAAGGGTTTGGGAATAAGAACATATGATAGAACCTACCAAATACACTAAGATTACAAGAGGTTAGGTTAAAGGGTTGGGGAATAAGAACATAAGATAGAACCTACTAAATACACTAAGATTACAAGAGGTTAGGTTAAGGGGATGGGGAATAAGAACATATGATAACAAACATAATAAATACAACTTATGGGCAACTTGATGAACTTTAACAAATAACCCTTGATCTGCAAAAATGACCATTTGAGAAATTAGCCCTTGAAACGAGTAAGTTCCCATATATAACAAAAATCCTTTGAAATGGTTAAACACCCAATCTTAAACAAATAACACTTGAAATGCAAAAACGTCCATTTGAGAAATTATCCCTTGAAATGAATAAATGCCCATATATAACAAAAATCCTTTGAAATGGTTAAACACCCAATCTTAAACAAATAACACTTGAAATGCAAAAACGTCCATTTGAGAAATTATAATTCTTTGAAATGCTTAAATATCCAATCTCTAACAAAATAGCACTTGAAATGCATAAGTGACCATTTGAGACAATGATTGACGAAACACAAAGACAAGAAGGAATACTTAAGTTAGATCATGTCTGGTTTGACTAGATAAGTTAGGATACATCAGTTTGGGAAAGTAAGATTAAGTTAGGTAAAGCAAGTTAGGTTACGTTAGGATAGGTAAGATAAGTTATATATAAGTTAGGTAAGGTAAGGTAAGTTAGGTTAAGCAGGTTAAGTTAAGTTAGGTAATGTAGGTAAGTTAGGTAAGATAGGTAAAGTTAGGAAAGGTAGGTAAGGTAAGGTAACATAGGTAAAGTTAGGTTATGCAGGTTAAGTTAGGTAAGATAGGTAAAGTCAGGTAAGATAGGTAAGGTATGGTAAGGTAATATAGGTAAAGTTAGGTAAGATAGGTTAAGCAGGTTAAGTTAGGAAAGGTAGGTAAGGTAAGGTAAGTTATGTTAGGATAGGATAGGTAAAGTTAGGTTTAGGAACGTTACGTTAACTAAGTAACATTGGGTGGAGAGGATAGGTTACGTAGGTTTGAACAGTGTAGTTCAGAGAACAGTTTAAAAGGTAAAATGTCTAAGAAAATATATTTAACAGAAGTGTAAGTTTGATATGAAAAGCTGAACTAGTTACGTTTGGGGAGAAATTTTATGCCTGAAGATGTCTTAGAGAACAACAATGTTGTCTTAAAGTATAACTTGATGGAAGAAGGAGAGTTTCTTTGATGAACAAAGGTGACTTAGAGATCAACATTGATGAACGAAGATGTCTTAGAAAGCTTCTCTGATGAACGAAAGGTTACTTAGAGAATAACTTTTGTTAGCTCTTTGAATAACTTTGATGACTTTGAGAATAACTTTGATAGCTCGGGGAATAACTTTTATGATTTTGAGAACATCTTTGATGTCTTGGAGAACAACATTGATGTTTAGAGAACAACTTTGATGACCAAGATTAACTTTAGATGTCTCTGAGAATAACTTTATAACATAGAAATTAACTTTAGATGTCTCTGAAAATATCTTTGATGACTTCGAGAATAACATTTGATGTCTCTGAGAATAACTTTTATGTCTTACATAATAACTTTAGATGTCTCTGAAAATAACTTTGATGAAAGCAGATGTCTTAGATTAACTTTTGATGACTTTGAAAACAAGTTTGTTGAACAAAGATGTTTTGAAAGTTTCTCTGACGAACGAAGGTGACTCTGAGAATAGCTTTGGGTAGCTCTGAGAATAACTTTTGTTGTCTTATAATAACTTTTGATTGTTCTGAGAATAACTTTAGATATCTCGGAGAATAAGTTTGATGAACGAAGATATCTTACAGAGCAAATTTTATGTTTCGAAGAATAACTTTTGATGACTCTGGGAATGACTTTGTTGTCTTAGAGAATAACTTTGGGGTCTTAGAGAATGTCTTTGGATAACTCTGAGATTAACTTTGATGTCTTTGAAACAACATTGATGAATTGGAGAATGTCTTTGAGAACATAAGTAGTATTTTGTTAGCTCAGAGAATAACTTTTGTTGACAGAGAATAACTTTTATGTCTTAGAGAAGAACATTGATGGCTTAGAGAGAATATCTTTGATGAAAGATGATGTCTTGGAATAACTTTGACGTCTCTTGGATTAACTTTGATGACTGAGAGTGAGTTAGAGATTACCTTTGATGACTCCGAGAATAACTTTGATGAACAAAGATGTTTTGGAAAGTTTCTCTGAAGAACGAAGGTGACTCTGAGAATAACTTTTGTTGTCTTATAATAACTTTTGATTGTTCTGAGAATAACTTTGATGACTTTGAGAATGACTTCTGAGAACATGGGTAGTATTTGAATGCGTCTTTGATGTAATGAAAAGTAACTTTGATGACTCGAAGATATCTTGCAGATCAACTTTGATGACAGAGATTAACTTTTGTTGTTTTAGAGATTAACTTTTTGATAGCTCCGAGAATAACTTTTATGCCTCTGAGATTAACTTTAATGAACGAAGATGTCTTAGAAAGTTCTCTGATGAATGAAAGGCTACTTGGAGAATAGCATTTTGATGACTGAGATTAACTTTTGATGACTCTGAGAATAACTTTGAGGATGCGAGTAAATTTTTTGAGTGTTTGAGAGCGTCTTTTTGTTATCTCGAAGAGTAACTTTGGTGTTACGGAGAGCACCTTTGACTATTTTTCTTACTTAACGACATATAATTTTTACGAAAGTGCTGAAAAAGTTACATTTGACTATTTTTTCTTACTTAGCGACATATAATTTTAGTTACGAAAGTGTTGAAAAAGTTACATTTGACTCTTTTAGTTGAGGAAAAAGACAAAATATGACGACAGTGACTATTTTAGTGCTCCACAAAGTATAATGTCAGTTAAGAACAGCGATGAAAGATATCTTTGGTTATTTTTTCTTACTTGACAAAACATAATTTTAGTTAAGCAAAAAGACAAAACATGATGAACATGGCTTTTTCTGTTGATTGATGGATAATTTTAGTTATGAAATGACAATGAAACATGAAGAACATGGTTATTTTCTGATGACTGGGGAATAAGTTTAGTTAAGAAATGATGAAAGTTATTATTTTTAGTTGATTGACGATGGATAAAAGCTAGTTATGAACAGTTTTGGAAAGTTTCCTTTGACAATTTTTCTTGATGAGACATAGAAGCTGTTAAGAAAGTGCTGAAAGAAGTTTCCTTTGACAATTTTTAGCTAAGAGAAAGGTTGTTTTAGTTAAGAACAGTGTTGAACGAGGCTATTTCTGACTATTTTTAGTTGACTGGATAATAAGTTTAGTTGAGAAATGAGGAAAGTGACTATGTTTTAGTTGATTGGCGAAAGATTTTTTTAGTTATGAAATGACAATGAAACATGAAGAACACGGTTATTTTCTGATGACTAGGGAATAAGTTTAGTTATGAACAGTGTTGGAAAGATTCCTTTGACAATTTTTGGTTGATTGGATAATAAGTTAGTTGAGAAATGAGGAAAGTGACTATGTTTCAGTTGATTGGCGAAAGATTTTTAGTTAAGAAGTTACAAGAAAGGTTTGTCTTTTGTAAATTTGGAACTGAATAAAGTGTAGATTTGTTTAAGAACGGGGTTGGTAGAACTATTAAGTTGACAACGAGAATTACTTTGACATAGTTTTGAAAATAAAACTTGGTGACTAAAATTGTTGAGGGAACTGTAATGCAGTATAATATTATTTGACAAAGAACTAGTTAGTGAATGGAAGAAACAAAGAACATAAAAAAAATGAGGTTAAGTAAGGGATTGAACACAGTGAACATACGGTGAACACAGAAAACATGTAAGAAAAAGTTGATGAATAGAGTGAACAAGCAGGGAATATGAACTTATAGAGAATATGAAGACATGATAAGGAACATAGGGAATACAAAGAATGAACACTGAACATGTGAAGAACAAGCTAAGAACATTGAGAACATGAATATTGAGTATAAAAAGTTATACAGAGAACATATGATGCACATGAAAATATGACAAAGAACATAGTGAACATACGGGGAAAATGGCAGAAAAAATTTGAACTGAGCTTGCTGTGAACATTTATAGAACATGGAATGAACACAGAAAACATGGAAAAAATGTGAAGAACACAGCTGAATATAGAGAAAATATGCAAATACAGGGGGACAAGAGCTGGAGCTCTGTAACTGACTTGATCTTATTTACTACGTCTGAAATATGACTGTTTAAAATTTCAGGGGGATTGGACTGTTAGTAGCGAAAATGTGGTCTCTGTCAAATTTGGGTCTTTAATTGGACTCTGATTAATTTCGATCATGAACTGGACTCTGAATATTTTGGCACAAAGTAGACTCTGGCGAATTTTGCTAGAAAACTGGACTCTGATGAATTTCGATCAAGAACTGGACTCTGTCAAATTTTCATAGATTACAGGACACTGATGAAATTTGCTAGAAAACTGGACTCTGATGAATTTTGCTATTAAAGTAGACTCTGTTCATTTTTAGGTATAAATTGGACTCTGATGAAATATGAGCTAAATACTGTCTCTGACTAATTTTGCTCACAAAGTGGACTCTGTTCATTTTTAGGTATAAAATGGACTCTGATGAAATATGAGCTAAAACTGTCTCTGACTAATTTGATCTCAAAGTAGACTCTGGCGAATTTCTGTTGATAATTGGACTCTGATGAAATATGAGCTAAATACTGTCTCTGAATAATTTTGCTCACAAAGTAGACTCTGACGAATTTTGCTCTCAAAGTGGACTCTGATGAATTTCGATCAAGAACTGGACTCTGTCAAATTTTCACAGATTACAGGACACTGATGAAATTTGCTAGAAAACTGGACTCTGATGAATTTTGCTATTAAAGTAGACTCTGTTCATTTTTAGGTATAAATTGGACTCTGATGAAATATGAGCTAAATACTGTCTCTGACTAATTTTGCTCACAAAGTAGACTCTGACGAATTTTGCTCTCAAAGTGGACTCTGTTCATTTTTAGGTATAAACTGGACTCTGATGAAATATGAGCTTAAAACTGGGCTCTGTTCAATTTGGTCTTTACAGATGAAATAGCCGTAAATGGATATAAAACTAAATGTTATGGATAAGTTGTCTGTTTTCCTTAACAAAACATCTAAGACAATATTCTCTGAAAATGGTCCTTTTACAAATTCGGTCATAAACATATAAATAAACTTCTATGATTATTTGAAACTCTGAAAATAGTTGTAAGGAAATAGGAGGAGGAGAGAGAGAGAGAGGAGGGACGGTTAAGATATTATGGAGAAGATAAGATAAGATAAGAGGTCTGGCTGGCCGGGCGTAAGGTAAATAAAGGTGACGCGAGAGATTGCGAGGTAAGGGGGAGGGAGGTGATGTGAGGTATGAAACCCTGGCTCACAAACACGAATTTCTAAATTTACATGAAAACTATGGCTTACACAGACGGATTTTGTAAGTTGAAAACATGTAAAACATGTCCGTAGAGTTCTCATGGAAACCCTAAAGAGCTACATACGTTACTTGATTTTGTCCCATAAGGCCTTAACAAACTTCTAAGTCTCGGAAATTATTTTCTCATAAGAACTTTAACAAACTTCTAAGTCTCGGAAATTATTTACCTGAAAACCCTGGCTCACAGAGGGGAATTTCCCAGAAAAAAAAAAAAAGGAGCCGCTGGCGCTTACACCTCACAGGGGTTCTCTGGCCTGAAAAAAAAAAGGAGCCGCTGGCGCTTACACCCCACAGGGGTCCTCTGGCCTGAAAAAAAAAGGAGCCGCTGGCGCTTACATTCCACAGGGGTCCTCTCCCAAAAAAAAAAAGGAGCCTGTGGCACTTACACCCTACTACTAACAACCACCACCACTGCAACCAACCACAACCACCACTGCCACCACCAACAACCACCACTGCCACCACCAACAACCACTACTGCCACCAACGACAACTAAGACTGCCACCAACCCCAACCACAACTGCCACCAACAACAACCTCCACTGCCACCAACCACAACCAACACTGCCACCACAAACAACAACCAAAACTGCCACCACCAACAACAGCCACTACTACCAACAACAACCAAACCTGACACCAACCACAACAATCACTGCCACCAACAACAACCAACACTGCCACATCACAACAACCAGTGCCACCAACCACAACCACCACTGCAACCAATATCAACCGACACTTCCACCAACAATAACCACCATTGCCACCAAAAACTACCACCACTGCCACTAACCAAAAAATCCAGTGCCACCAACCACAACCACCACTCCCATCAACAACAACGAACACTGCCACCCACAACAACCACCACTGCCACCAACTACAACCACAACCACAACTGCCACCAACAAAAAAACAAGACTGCCACCAACAACAGCCAACACTGCCACCAGCAACAACCAACACAGTCACCAAAAATAACCACTCCTGCCACCAACAACGACCTCCACTGCCAGTAACCACAACCAACACTGCTTCCATCAACAACCAACAATGCCACGTTCAACAACCACCACTGCTACCATCAACAACCATCACAGCCACCAACAACAACCATCACTGTCACCAACCACAAACACCACTGCCACTACCCACGAAAAAGCTAGTGCCACTAACAACAACCAACACTGGCTACCTACCTTGAGGTGCTTCCGGGGCTTAGTGTCCCCGCGGCCCGGTCGACCAGGCCAGGAGGCCTGGTCGACGAGGCAACCACTGCCTCTAACTACAACCACAACTGCCACTAATCACAACAACTACTGTCACCAACCACAACAACCACTGCCACCAACCACAACAACCAGAGAAACTAACAACAAGCACCACTGGCACTAATTACAACCACCAATGCTACCAACAACAACCACGTATGATACCAACGACAACCACCACTGCAACTAACCACAACTACCATTGCCAACTTGCCACAATCACCTCTGCTACCCACCACAATCACTACTGCAACTAAACACAATTACCACTGCCACCAACCACAACCTCCACTGCCACTTACCACAACCACCACTACCACTAACCACAACAACCAGTGCCACCAACAACTATCACCACTAATAGTAACAGCAACAACCAGTGCCACCAATAACAACTACCACTGCCATCAACTCCAACCACCAGGGAGCCGGCCGGCCGAGCGGACAGCACACTGGACTTGTGATCCTGTGGTCCTGGGTTCGATCCCAGGCGCCGGCGAGAAACAATGGGCAGAGTTTCTTTCACCCTATGCCCCTGTTACCTAGCAGTAAAATAGGTACCTAGGTGTTAGTCAGCTGTCACGGGCTGCTTCCTGGGGGTGGAGGCCTGGTCGAGGACCGGGCCGCGGGGACACTAAAAAGCCCCGAAATCATCTCAAGATAACCTCAAGATAACCCCCAACAACAACCACCACTGCCACTAACCACAATCACCACCGCCACACACCACAATCACTACTGCAACTAAACACAACTACCGCTGCCACCAACCACAACCTCCACTGCCACTAACCACAACCACCACTGACACTAACCACAACCACCAGGGCCACCAACAACTACCACCACTGTAACTAACCACAACAACCAGTGCAACCAATAACAACTACAACTGCAACCAACCACAACCACCACTGACACCAGCAACAACCACCACTGCAACTAATCACAACTACCACTAATGCCAACAACAACCACCACTGCCACTAGCCACATCCACCACTGCCACCAACCACAACTACCACTGCCACCAACCCCAACCACCACTGTCACTAACCGCAAACACCACTGCCAAGAGCCACAGTCACTACTGCAACTAAACACAACTACCACTGCCATCAACCACAACCTCTTCTGCCACCATAAACAACAACCAATGCCAGTAACCACAACCACCACTTCCACCAACCACAACCACCACTGCCACCAACATTAACCACCACTGCTACCAACCTCAACCTCCACTGCCACCAACTACAACCACCACTGAAACTAACCACAACCACTACTGCCACCAATAACAACCATCACTGCCACCAACAACAACCATCACTGCCACCAACAACAACCATCACTGCCACCAACAACAACCATCACTGCAACTATCAACAGTACCCACTGCCACCCACCATAACCACCACTGCAAAAAACCTCATCCACAACTAACTGCCACTAACCTCAACCACCGCTGCCACCAACACCATCCACCACTGCCACCAACAATAATCAACACTGCCACATCATAAAAATCAGTGCCACCGCCCACAACCACCAATGCCACCAACATCAACCAACACTTCCACCAACAACAACCACCACAGCCACTAAAAACAACCACCTCTGCCACTAACCACAAAAATTAGTGCCACCAACCACAACTACCACTGCCACCCACAAAAACGAACACTGCCACCCACAACAACCACCACTGCCACTAACCATAAAAACCTGTGCCACCAACCACAACCACAACTGCCACCAACTAAAACCAAGATTGCCATTAACAACAACCTACACTGCTACCAACAAGAACCAACACTGTCACCAACAACAACCACTACTGCCACCAACAACAACCACTACTGCCACCAACAACAACCACAAATGCTACCAACAACAACCACTACTGCCACCAACAACAACCACAAATGCTACCAACAACAACCACTACTGCCACCAACAACAACCACAAATGCTACCAACAACAACCACTACTGCCACCAACAACAACCACAAATGCTACCAACAACAACCACCACAGCCACCAACAAAAACAATCAACACCGCCACCTACAGCACCCACCACTGCCACCAAAAACAATCAACGCTGCCATCTACAACAACTACCACTGCCACCAACCACAACCACCACTGCCACTAATCACAACTACCACTGCCACCAACCACAAACACCACTGCCACTAACCACAACAACTAGTACCATTAACAACAAACAACACTGCCAATAACCACAACCATCACTGCCACTAATCACAACAACCACTGTCACGAACCACGACAATCACTGCACCAAACCACAACAACTAGAGTCACTAACAGGAACCACCACTGCCACTAACCACAACAACCAGAGAAACTAACAACAAGCACCACTGACACTAACCACAACCACCAATGCCACCAACAACAACCACGTCTGACACCAACGACAACCACCACTGCCAGTAATCACAGCCAACACCACTACTACCAAACAAAAGCACCACTGCCACTAACGACATCCACCACTGTCACTAACCACAAACACCACCGCCACACACCACAATCACTACTGCAACTAAACACAACTACCACTGCCACCAACTACAACCTCCACTGCCACTAACCACAACCACCACTACCACTAACTACAACCACCAGTGCCACCAACAACTACCACCACTGTAACTAACCACAACAACCAGTGCCAAAAATAACAACTACCACTGCCACCAACCATAACCACCACTGACACCAGCAACAACCACCACTGCAACTAACCCCAACTACCACTAACGCCAACAACAACCACCACTAACCACATCCACCAACCACAACTGCCACTGCCACCAACTATAACCACCACTGCCACTAACCACAATCACCACTGTCACAAGCAACAATCACTACTGCAACTAAAAACAACCACCACTGCCACCAACCACAACCTCCACTGCCACCATAAACAACAACCAATGCCACTAACCACAACCACCTCTTCCACCAACCACAACCACAACTGCCACCAACCACAACATCCACTGCCACTAACCATAACCACATGAGTAAAAGGCTCTTCTGGCACTATAATAGGGTATAATGGTGCTCGTGGCACAGTCTGGTTAGGTTCACCAACAGTTGATTCATACTGGTAATGCCGTGGTGACCTCCCATCAAGTCATCATGGGCAGCTTGCAATACCTGCTCCCTATACTCCTTTGGTATAACGAACTGGGTCTTAGACTCACAATCATCTGTTGAAGGAGTTCCTGATGGTCTCCATCTTCTCATCAGACATCGATCATTGAAATAACAACCCGTGCTCTCATCCAAAGTATTAATGGAGTATTAAAGTATTAATGCTTCTGTATAACATTCAGCTAGACTGGGATCAGTACTCTGCAACTCACTCAAGGTCTGGAACTCAACAGCTGGAGCGAGCGGGCAAGGAACTGGTACCTGGGCCACCTCTTCCAGACCGTCAGAATAAATTAGGGCTTTGGTACCGGCCTCACTCTCGCCATCATCCACATCTGGTTGAGTCAGTATTGCACTAGGGTTAGTAAACATAACAGGACAATCTGTCCCACTAACAACTTGTCAAAATCATTACCTACCACAGTAATAACCCCAGGGATGGGCAACTGCTCACTAACTGCTACAGTGCACCAACCCGGTGTAATAGATAAGTTCAGGTTAACTTTAATGGTACACGCTGAACATGACCTCCAAGTCCATGTAATAACACTACCTCTCTATTGTCTTCTGTGCTAACATCAGTAAGAACACGGCGAGAAATTAGAGACTGGGAAGCACCAGTGTCCCTTAACAACTGCCCTGGCTTCCATGTTCCACTAGTACATAATAAGGTACCCGAATGTAGGTATGGTTCAAAATTAGTCATCCACTTGGACATGACTGGAGCAACATTGGCATTAAAGGCTTGCAAACCCCTACTCATAATCAGACCAGTTGGTCTCAACTCAGGGTGCAAGGCATAACAGGAATTTACCACATGACCTCTTCTCCTGCAATGCGTGCAATATCTGTCAGTGGTCGAAACAACCGAACCAACTGCAGGTTTAATCACTACATTACTTGAGGGCGACAACCCTGTCTGTTGTTTCTCAATTTTTGGCTTTACAGGAGAAGGGTTCCGGGGAGAAGGTGAGGTAGCTGGTCGGGCCTGGAAAACATGAGATTTAGGAGCATGATAATTAGTCTTAACATTATAATGATTAGGTGGTGCTCGAAAAGGCACCTTAGTAAGTAATTCATGCTCATCAGCTAGCTTGGCTAGTTTCATAAGATCAGTGGTTTGTTTATTTTCCGCCATAAACAAAGCTAATTTCTCTGGTAGACATCCCAAAACATCCTCAGTTACTATGAGGTTTTTCAAAGTCTCAAACTCTGTAATATTAAGTGCTTTAACCCATCTGTCAAAATTATTGAGTTTAACCCGTACAAAATCAGAAAGAGTCTGGTCAGTTGCTCTTTTTAAACTTCTGAATTTTTGTCTATGTGTCTCTGGGATCTGCTGATATGCATTCAAGATGCTCTGTTGAACAAATTTAAAATTGAAAGAATTCTCGGCAGGAATAGATGCAAAAACTTCCTGAGCTTTACCCTTAAATTGTTCTTGCATAATGGCAACCCATTGATCCACAGGCCAATTCATGCTGACTGCTAACTTCTTAAAATGTAAAAAGAATATTTCTGGGTCTTCCTAATTGAATTTAGGTAAATCTACACGTTTACTATACTTGGAAGAACTATTTGTACTCTCAGGATTATTGCTAGTGTTACCTTGCCCTGCTGCAGTTCTCTGTTGTTCCAACCTGTTATTATTTTCAGCCATACTCTGCTGAATTTCTAATTGTTTAGTTTGCTGCTCGACTTCTTTAGTTTCATAATCTGTGTTTTTCTTGTGTTTTTCATGGGAGGGAAATCTTCGAAACCACTTTACCGGCTGCTTTGAAATTTTGACACAACCTTGCATTCGAATAAGTGCATGTTTTTATATTCCTACTATATGCATGCCACACCTGTGACAGGAAAAAAACATGCTTTTTGTGAAAAACAGGGCCATCTGTTTGACGTAAGAGCAACACACACTGTAATCTCCTTAAAGTTCTTCACCGATTGTTTGAAATTTTGACACAACGTTCCATTCGAATACATGCGTGTTTTTATATACCGACTATATAGATGCCACTCCTGTGACAGGTAAAAACATGTTAAAAAAAAATGTGCCATCTGTTGCACATAATAACAACTCATTCTATACTAAATATTTTACAATTCCATTTGAATGTTTCCGATTACCATAATAAATTGAATTTTCATAAATTTCGATTTATTTTCATTTTGATTTAATTATTTTGTGTGACATTGCATTGAAATTGAGCTGTGTTGTTTACCATACCGTTCATTTCGTAAATATAACTATAGATGCCACACCTGTGACAGGTAAAATCATTCATTTTTGAAGAAACAGTGTTGTTTCCACTGTTGCATATAAGAGCAACACATGCTATACTAAATATGTTATGATTCCATTTCAATGTTTCTGATTGCACTGAGAAATTGAATTTTCATACATTTCGATTGATTTTCATTTTGATTTAATTATTTTGGGGGACATTGAGTTGGACTTCAGCTGTGTTGTTTACCATACCATTCATTTCCTGAATATAGTTATTTTTTATTTTTTTATTTTTTTCATTTCGTTTTTAACTGTTTTTCTTATATTACAGTGATTGGAACATCAGATCATTTGATGATCCCAGTTTTCTGATGGAACATCAGATCGTTTAGGAATGCATCAAACGAGGGAGTGGGGAATGTTGGGGAGGACAAGGGGATGGGAGTGGGGGATGGTGGGGAGGACGAAGGGACAAGGGAGGGGATAATAGTGCGGAGAACGGGGTAGTTGAGGTTGGTGGGGACGAGGGGACAGGGGAATTGAGAATGGTGGGTAGGACAAGGGGACAGAGGAGTAGGGGATGGTGGAAAGGACGAGGGGATGGGGAATGGTGGGGAGGAAGAGGGGACGGGTGAATGAGGAATGGTTAGGAGGATGAGGGGACAGGGCAGGGGGGATGGTGGGGAGGACTGGGGGACATGGGGAAGGTTGCTGTGGCCAGGTAGAGCTAGTAATACATATATATTCATAATAATCCACATAAGCTGCACAATATACGGTGCAAGCACAACTACATCATCAATTACTACAGTATATAGAAAATATATAATATGAATATAACATCATCAAGTTTTAAACAAGAAACAAGTAACTTCAATTACAAGTAACTCAGCACATAAAAATTAATTTTAATCATTATATAATCAAGTAAATCAGAAAATTTAGGGTGGTTCTTCAACACAGGGTTTTCTCAGGAAAACACCTAGACAAGGCATCAGCCAGAACATTTAACTTGCCAGGAATATGATGTAAGTGGAGATTGAATTCCTGCAAATATGAAGACCATTTCAAAATTTTCTGATAATGTATTTTCATTCTGTCAATAAATATTAAAGGATTATGGTCAGTATACACATCAACCTTATTTCCATGTAGATATACCTCAAACTTCTTGCATGCCAACACAAGAGCATAAGCCTCCTTCTCAACAACAGAGTAATTTCTCTCTGTACAAGAGAGCTTTCTAGGAAAATAGTATACATGATACTCAACATTATCACATCCAATCTGGAGTAGGACAACATCTGCACCCAAATCAGAAGCATCTATATACAATATAAAAGGCTAAGTAAAATCACGACTAGCGAGGACTGGGGGATGAAGATAAGATACCTATTAAACCATCAAAGGCTTCTTGACACTGGATAGTCCGCTTTAATTTAGTTCTCTGCTGCAACAAATCATTCAGAGGTGAAGCTACCATAGAAAAGTTCTTACAGTACCTACGGTAATAGGCACATATCCCTAAAAATAGCTGAAATTGTTTTTTCTTAGTCAAGACAGGATATTTAATAATGGCTTTAATTTTATCAGATAAAGGCATCACCCTACCTTGACCAACCTCGTGCCCTAGATAAACAATTGTACCTCTGGCAAAGTTACATTTTTAAGGTTAACAGTAAGATTGGGCTCTTGCAACTTAGCAAACAACAAATTTAAACCCTGCAAATGGTCTAGCTAAGAATCACTAAACAAAACAATGCCATCTAAATAAGCACGGCAATTTGGAATATCCTGCAACAACAAATTCATTAATCTCTGAAAAGTTGCTGGGTCATTCTTTAGACCAAATAGCATAACGTTATATTGAAAATAATCATCAGGTGTCACAAAGGGTGAAAGTTCACTGGTTCGGCTTGTCAAAGGCACTTGATGATAACCTTTTGACAAATCGAGTTTAGATATAAATTGTAAGTGACCTGTCTGGTCAATACAATCCTCAAACAATGGCAATTGGAAAGTGTCTACTACAGTTACCTTATTTAACCACCTGTAGTCAGTACACAGGAGCCAACTCCCATCCGGTTTAGGAAATAACATAGTAAACACCAAGAACTTTGACTGGGCTAACTAGACCATTTTTCAGGAGGAACTCCACTCTCCTCCTGATAATATCCCTTATTTCAGGAGTACTCTATACGGATGCACACGAATAGGGATGGTGTCTGAGAGCTGAATAGCATAGCTCAAAACAAAGGTCTGAGTAGGTACTTCTCCAAACAGATTAGAATACTGGTGTAGTAAGATTCTCAACTCTCCCTGTTTACTTTCATCCAAGTGTCCCAACATCTTCTCAAAACTAGAATTACAAAAGATAGGATTAGACAAGTCATCAGTTATATGGTTCTCAGGGGTGACTGTGTCCTGTACCACACATGACACTGGTCTGGAGCCTTGAAATGCTTTTAACATATTAATGTGCACTACCAAACCCTTGAAAGGGTCCAGCAGACTTTTAATTTTATAAGTTAACTCAGAGCGTCTGCAAATAACTTCAAACGGACCCTCAAAATGATGAGCTAAAGCAGCCTCCACTCTAGACTTTAAATCAAGAACAAGATCGCCTGGCCTAAAACATCTCAAGCTTCACCCTGTACTTCTTGTCATGGTGTTGTTTCATCTTCAACTGCGACTTCTTCCGGTCCTCACTCGCCACGTCTTAGTACTTCTTGAACTTGGACTGGATCTCACTCAACAGACAACTTCCATCATGCAGAGAAACGTTTCCCATCAAACGTTCACTCAGCACCTGGATTGGGCCTCTCACTTGATGTCCAAAAGCTAACTGGAAAGGAGAACACCCTAAGGAATGTTGTAAACCACTTCGAGCTGTAAACAAGATAAAGGGTAAGTCATCATCCCAATTTCGTCTGGAGTCTTCTCCAACAGTCCGTAACTTCTGCTTCATAGTCCGGTGATATCTCTCCAAAACACCTTGACTGTGGATAATAAGTACTAGACATGCGATGTTCTATATGGTACTTCTCACAAAATCTTTTGAGCCCTGGAGAACGAAAATTGCTACCGTTATCAGTCTGGATCACTCGAAGTAGTCCAAACCCAGTACAGCATTTTGTCAAGTGATGGATAACTGCCCTTGCTCTAATGTTTCTTACAGGATAAGCTTCTGGAAACTTTGATGTGGCACACATTAAGGTTATTAAAAATACATGACCTGACTTTGTCCTATTCAAATGGCCTACACAATCAATAATTATGTGGGAAAAAGGTTTACTTGGAACTACAATTCGATGCAGGGGAGCTATAGGTACATTCTGATTAGGTTTACCCACTATTTGACAGGTTACACACTTTTTACAATATTTGCCAATATCTTTCTTAAGACTGGCCCAATAAAAATACTTTGATACCTGGTATAACATTCGATTAATCCCTTGGTGACCGCTTAATGGATCGTCGTGAGCAGCTGAGAAGACTTGTTCACGGTATGCTTTGGGGACTACAAGCTGGGTAACACTCTCACAGTCCTCGGAAGAGTTCAGAGTCCAACTTAGTTCTCCATCGTCTCATCAGCATCTGATCTCGGAGGAAGTATCCAACATCATCTGTCAAAGCATCCTCCTCCTTAACAGCTTCTGAAAACAGGCATTTAAACTACGGTCACTCTGTAGAAGTTTGTTTAAAGTGTGGGACTTTACATGAAATTTAGGGTGAGAGGTAGTGACAGGAGGTACAACTTCTATACATGGCACAACTCCCTCAACTGTATTAACTTCATCCAACCTAGCCATAAAAGTGTCAACCAAGTTGATTTCCGGTTCTAACGTTAGAGGTTTTCCAGCCATCCCTCCGGTTGTAGGGTTGGAAACATCACTCTGGGACTTGGCGACTTGAGATCTGGTGACTGCGCAGGCTGGATACACTTCAGGAGCAATCTCACTCGTTTTTGAGAGAACTCTACCTGGGTCATTAAACATGATGGGGAGATGACTGTTTATCAAAGTACCGGCAATGTCATTTCCTAGAACTATATCGACACCAGGTATAGGTTAGATATCACACACACATGCAGTACATTGTCCAGTAGTATAGGGGAATTTAATGTATACTTGCATGAGGGGAAACACGTTGCACTACCCCAACTATACCCTGTATAAGCATTACTTCGTCCAGGTCAATCTTCTTGACCTTGGAAGTAATCATTACATCCTGACTACTGGAAGTAATCAAGGTTAACGACGCATCAGTGTCTCTAAACATAACTGCAGGAATCCACTTGTCTACAACTCCAACCATTTTAGCACGAATCATATAAGGGTCAAAATCAGCAAGCTATTCACTTCTTACCCTTTCCTTACCCTTACAAAAGGGCTTACAAAAGTGGCTTACCCTTACAAAATGCCTCAGAATTATGTCCTTGCCTTCTTTTACTCACCACCAAGGCGTTTGGTCGTAATTCCGGATGTAACCTGAAACAATGACGAACAACATGTCCTTTCTTGTGAAAATAATTACATTTTATCACATCAGTCAAACTTGTCGAACCTGATGTAGCTTTACTAGGGTTAACAGTACCCTTAGATTTACTAGATGCATAGTCTGCCCCTGGCTGTAAGAACTAGACTTAGCATTATAATGACTACTCTTTGACCTCCCAGAATTATCCTGCCTAGAAGTGAATGCTTTAGGTGCCATGTGAAAATTATTATACGGTATCTTATTTATCGTCTCATGTTCATCTGCCAACATAGCTATATCATGAACATCCTTGAAAGAACATTTACTTGTGGCTAGTTCAATGATCAACTTTACAGGCAAACAAGACAAAAGTTCTTCTACTAAGATGAGCTGCTTAAGTGACAAAAAATTATGAGTATTATTTCAGTTAAGCCACCGGTCAAAGATTGATTCTTTTACTCGAGCAAAATCTGTAACTGTCTGATCAGGTGCACGCTTGAGACCTCTAAACTTTTGTCTTAATACCTCAGCATTGAGTTCATACGCTTGCAAGATCCTCTTTTTAACTGTGAGGTAATGAAAGCTGTCTTCGAAAGGGAGAGAGGCGAAAATCTCTTGTGCCTTCCCACACAACCGACCGTGCCTAATGGTCACCCAAGAATCCTCTGGCCATTTTAAACTAGTAGCTAACTTTGAAAAAATGCAAGAAAAACAGTTCCTGGTCCTTCTCATCAAATATGGGTAATCCAAACCCGTTAGGAAAATAAAGTCCACTACTGTGACTACTACTAGAACTTCCCTTAGAACCCTTACTTCTAACAGCAGCTGCAGCTTCTAGCTTTTTCTCCTCAAGCCTAATGTGCGCCTCAGCCATCTGATGTTTAGTTCTAACTGTCTCTATCTCTATTTCTTTCTGCTTAGTTTCCTCTTCTCCTCTGAGTCTAATTAGCTCTAACTCGGCTTCTCTCTGCCTAGTTTCCTCTTCTTTTCTGAGTCTAGCCAACTATAACTCGGTTACTCTCTGCTTAGTTTCTTCTTCTCTTTGATTAGTTTCTTCTTCTCTTTGTTTAGTTTCTTCTTCGCTTTGTTTAGTTTCTTCTTCTCTTTGTTTAGTTTCTTCTTCGCTTTGTTTAGTTTCTTCTTCTCTTTGTTTAGTTTCTTCTTCGCTTTGTTTAGTTTCTTCTTCGCTTTGTTTAGTTTCTTCTTCTCTTTGTTTAGTTTCTTCTTCTCTTTGTTTAGTTTCTTCTACTCACTTAAACCTTTCTAACTCAACTTGCTTTAGCTGAAGTTCTAATCTCCTGCCTTCTTAGTCTGTCAGTACTCTCAACCTCTTCAGGGTATTCTTCCAATACCTCATCACTTAATAAGCCATCTACTAGATGCAGAAAAATAATTCTCAGTAATTTAGCTTGGGTCATTCTGGGTGCCACTTCTAACTCTAGAGTTTTCCCATACAAATCAACACTGATTTAGTTAATGACTTAATCCTATCCACTGATGGATTCTGTAAAATTTATTTTACTAATTGTTCCATATTAGTTACCAACCACTTAGGCTGGACGGTAGAGCAACGGTCTCACTTCTTGCAGGTCGGCGTTCAATCCCCTACTGTCCAAGTGGTAGGGCACCATTCCTTCCTTCCGTCCCATCCCAAATCCTTATCCTGACCCCTCCAAGTACTATATAGTCGTTATGGCTTGGCACTTTCTCTCGATAACTCCCTCCCTCCATATTAATTAATTAATAAGACACTTTCTACGAAAATTATTATACCAAAATAAGAATATACTCGAATTAGCAAATGCCCCATCTGCACAAACATGTACACTTACCTCTGTCTTGCACCGTTGCAAGTGCAGTAATAATTATGTTCACACAGGACTGCAAGCTGAATCATACGCAGAGACACAAGTCATCAAAGCGTCTTCAAACAAATGATACCCAAACATTCACTTTAAATAGGCACAACAAACTAGAAAATAATCATGGATCAGTTCAACCGTGTCATACATAATTATTAATCCTGAACACTACGATTACAACAATAATGGTCCTGAAACACAGGAGTTACATCATAATGATCCTGAACAACAGGAGTTACATCATAATGATCCTGAACAACAGGAGTTACCTGATTGATGATCATGGACATGGCCCCCACATTATTTTATATTATATGGTACGCCGGTTACAGATCCCCACATAAATATATGTTATGATGTGATCCCGATCAGTGCCCCTGTTTCACTGTTAAGAAAAACGGAGAAGAACCACATATTAATGTAATGAGGAAGTAACCTTCAGCATCACTAGAAAACATAGCTTAGCCAATATCTATCAATTGTTCTAGGGAAGTGAAAGGCTAGCACAAAATAAGAAAGGCTAGCACTTTGCTCTGATGAAGGCGAATTAGCCGAAAACGCATTAAGCATTCTCTATTTTTCTCATGTGGTTATTCTGTATACTTGGATCAGTGTTTTTATGATCATTGTTGCATATATATATATATATATATATATATATATATATATATATATATATATATGTCGTACCTAGTAGCCAGAACGTATTTCTCGGCCTACTATGCAAGGCCCAATTTGCTTAATAAGCCAAGTTTTCATGAAATAATATATTTTCTCTAATTTTTTTCTTATGAAATGATAAAGCTACACATTTCATTATGTATGAGGTCATTTTTTTTTAATTGGAGTTAAAATTAACGTAGATATATGACCGAACCTAACCAATCCTACCTAACCTAACCTAACCTATCTATATAGGTTAGGTTGGGTTAGGTAGCCGAAAAAGTTAGGTTAGGTTAGGTTAGGTAGGTTAGGTAGTCGAAAAAACATTAATTCATGAAAACTTGGCTTATTAGGCAAATCGGGCCCTGCATAGTAGGCTGAGAAGTGCGTTCTGGCTACTAGGTACGACATATATATATATATATATATATATATATATATATATATATATATATATATATATATATATATATATATATATATATATATATATGTCGTACCTAGTAGCCAGAACGCACTTTTTGGCCTACTATTCATGGCCCGATTTGCCTAATAAGCCAAGTTTTCCTGAATTAATATATTTTCTCTAATTTTTTTCTTATGAAATGATAAATCTACCCTTTTCATTATGTAA
>NC_091160.1:13506437-13533937 GCF_040958095.1 Procambarus clarkii
TAGGTTCAATTCCCGCAGTCTCTCCTCGTAGCTCATACCTCTCAGCTTGGGTACTAGTTTGGTGGCAAATCTTTGAACCTTTTCCAGTTTAGTCTTATCCTTGACTAGATATGGACACCATGCTGGGCTGCATACTCCAGAATTTGCCTGACATATGTGGTATACAAAGTTCTGAATGATTCTTTACACAAATTTCTAAATGCCGTTCGTATGTTGGCCAGCCTGGCATATGCCGCTGATGTTATCTCTTGATATGTGCTGCAGGAGACAGGTCTGGCGTGATATTAACTCCCAAGTCTTTTTCTTTCTCTGACTCCTTAAGGATTTCCTCTCCCAGATGATACCTTGTATTTGGCCTCTTGCTCCCTACACCTATCTTCATTACATTACATTTGGTTGGGTTGAACTCTAACAACCACTTGTTCGACCATTCCTTCAGTTTGCCTAGGTCTTCTTAAAGCCTCAAACAGTCCTCTTCTGTCTTAATCCTTCTCATAATTTTGGCATCATCCGCAAACATTGAGAGAAATGAATCTATACCCTCCGGGAGATCATTTACATATATCAGAAACAAGATAGGAACGAGTACAGAGCCCTGTGGGACTCCACTGGTGACTTCACGCCAATCAGAGGTCTCACCCCTCACCGTAACTCTCTGCTTTCTATTGCTTAGGTACTCTCTTATCCACTGGAGCACCTTAGCAGCTACACCTGCCTGTCTCTCCAGCTTATGTACCAGCCTCTTATGCGGTACTGTGTCAAAGGCTTTCCGACAATCAAAGAAAATGCAGTCCGCCCAGCCCTCTCTTTCTTGTTTAATCTGTGTCACCTGGTCATAGAATTCTATTAAGCCAGTCAGGCAAGATTTACCCTCCCTGAACCCATGTTGTCGATTTGTCACGAAGTCCCTTCTCTCCAGATGTGCTACCAGGTTTTTTCTCACGATCTTCTCCATCACCTTGCATGGTGTACAAGTCAAGGATACTGGCCTGTAGTTCAGTGCCTCTTGCCTGTCGCCCTTTTTGTATATTGGGACCACATTCGCCGTCTTCCATATTTCTGGTAGGTCTCCTGTCTCCAGTGACCTTCTATACACTATAGAGAGTGGCAAGCAAAGTGCCTCTGCACACTCTTTCAGTACCCATGGCGAGATCCCGTCTGGACCAACAGCCTTTCTAACATCCAGATCCAGCAGGTGTCTCTTGACCTCCTCTCTCGTAATTTCAAACTCTTCCAAGGCCGCCTGGTTTACGTCCCTTTCTCGTAGCACAGTGACCTCACCTTGTTCTGTTGTGAAGACCTCTTGGAACCTCTTGTTGAGTTCATCACACACCTCTTTGTCATTCTCTGTATACCTGTCCAGTAGTAGGGAGTAAGACGCACAGAACATTTTTTTTCTGGGGAAAAAGTTACCTGTGTGTTTCATGGTTTCAGTAAATTTAGAAATATCACGTGTAGCGCTTAGGGGTTTTCAGGCTAATTTGGGGAGTCACAGATTTGGAATTAAGGATATCTTATGAGTGAGTAATTTCTGAGATTATAGAATTTTGTTATTAGTTCTTATGCTGAAAATAAGTTCATACGAGTTTGTTAAAGTTCTTATGGAGAAATTCAAATATCACTTGTAGCGCTTTAGGGTTTCTTGGTGAATTTGAGCAGTCACAGATTCGGAATTAAGGATTTCTTATGAGTGAGTAATTTCTGAGATTATAGAATTTTGTTAAAAGTTCTTATGATGAAATAATTTCATACGAGTTTGTTAAAGTTCTTATGATGAAAATAATGTCATACGAGTTTGTTAAAGTTCTTATGATGAAAATAATGTCATACGAGTTTTGTTAAGAGTTCTTATGGGATTCTTACTTAGAAACTAGTATATTGCTATATATCTGAATCATTTCACTGTCTTTCCCCCGCATCTCCCGCTCTTACATCACACCCCTCCTTCGCCCCCCCCCTTACCTCACAATCTGTGGCCCACCTGTGTTTACTTTAGACCGTCAGCCAGACGCCGCATGCAGGTTACCTCTTATCTTATCTTATCTTCTCCATAATATCTGGACCCCCTCTCTCTCTCTCTCTCTCTCTCTTCATATTATTCTCTCTTCCTATTTTTCTGACATCGTAATGTTTTATTCCTTTTTTCATTAACCAGTCAGTTTTACTGAAATCAACAGAGGCATCTCAATGTAACCTTTATTACTGAAACTGCCTCCGAGACTATCTGAGCTGGCACCAGCTACCTGCCCCAGGCTATCTGCCCGAGGCAATCATCACGTGATTACCTGCCCTGTCATCTACCAGTCATTGTCAGCGTTCGCCGCCGTAATAATTATATATATATATATATATATATATATATATATATATATATATATATATATATATATATATATATATATATATATATATATATATATATATATATATATATATATATATATATATACATTAGGCGTTAATAAAACATATTTATTTATTTATAATTTATTTAGTCATCTAATTCTTAGTTTACACAATTTTTAATAAACGACTCATTTAGCCCGAAGTTCTAAGAAGCTCACTCCTCAATCCGCTTGTATAATATCCGTCCTATTCACTCCTCATCTCTGTAAATAAAGAATAACAGTTTCAGAAAGCGTTTACACATGTACAATATTTATCAGACACATAAAACCTCGAAACAAATGTACTCACCATTTTCCGTTAGATAATTTTGTTATAACCTCATTCAGCCAGTCGTCTCCAAGCACATTTTCCAACAAATATCGCTCTTATCATAACACAGCGTTTCATAGCAGCTCGGCATATTTTTAAATAAAGCATAAGATAGCCTCATTACGTTCCTATCATTCTGCATATAATCTCCGTAAGTAAAACTAGTTTCAAATAGCTTTAATGCAGTTTTTAGATCCTTGTTTGAAAGATGGTAACAGAAAAACATCGCATATAGCCCGCATACGTATGTATTTAAACTCTGAAGTCGCTCTGTAAACGTGTATACATCACAGTCTTTATAATAATTTAAAAACTCCGAAATGTAGGGCGAATACACATTTATTCCATATGAATCTAGTATAACTATTTTCCGTTTAGATTTATATACAGCTATCCAGTGACCCATTACTTCCTTAGAGTCTCTTCCTAAGGTATTTATTATAAACATAATCGGCCTATCCCATATTTGCTTCATTATTCTATATATATCCGTCGCTAAATAGCATCCAATATATTTAGCTTTACTACCCTTCATATTGTTCAATGCCGTATTAATTTGTTTGCAGTTCATGCTCTTGTATCACACACAACTCGCCTATCGGAATAAATTCTCAATACTCCCGTTGTATTTCCGAATAAAATAATAACTTTATTTGATTTCACTGGAACAGCAAATTCTAATGTAATTCTCAGGTTTCCCGAAGCCTCTATAGGAAGGGTATCTCTCAATTCCTCAGGCGTTAGTCTAAATGCCAGTAACGTTCTTCCTTTTATAAATGAATTATATGTCAAGGTATTGCAAGCGTTAAAGCCTACTGTATTTTGAGTCTCGTAGTATAGTTTCGAACATTTATTCGGGAACTTGCAAGTTATATTAAATAAGTTTTGTCCCATCACGTGTAATATATACATTAGATAAATCGCAGTGATCGAAATAAAGTGGATTAAGTGTATACGCTCCGGATATTGCTTCCATATCCGTCATCATAATAAATAATTTATCTGGGATAATGCTCCCCCATGGCTGGTCAATACTTAATCTCTGCTGCCCATTACCAAGAATGAACGTCTTGTGGAGTGTCTTATCAAACGTATATGTAACTGGCGTATTTTGTTCAGCCAGAGCTCTATTAATATCCTCCAATCCAGATGCGAATGGAGTTATCCGATCAATCCACATTCTAGCTAGTTTTATGTTAAACTTATATCCAGATTCAATACTGTTTATAACCCACGGATCACTGTTAAGTTCTAATCTCAAACGAATATCAATTCCGTCCAAAAGATATTCGTTCAAAGTTGTAATGTCCAATAGCAGTTTAAAGCAACAATTTACTCCCTCAGTTTTTAACTTTACAAATCTAAATTTTAGGTCTTCTGAGGCATTCTTAAATAATCTGCATCATATTTTTCAGGAAAAACATCATTATAGAAATACGTTAGTTCTTTAAATCTTACAGCTTTACATTCAGAAAGCGTTGGCATTAGCTTTACATATGATAAATATGAAAATAGTGAATTAGTTTCCACCACTTGCTCATTTAAATAAACAGTTACAGCTTTAAACATTGTCTGGGACAAACCATTGACTATTGATGCATTTTTAATATCCGCTAAAGCCGTAATTCCGTCAGGTCCCGTTAATTCAACCATCAGTTCTAGCGTCAAGCTCGAAAGATCAATAAATTGTCCCTTAACTCATGGGATACGGAATTCAATATAAGAATCTTTAAATTTATTGTTAATACTTGAATTTACAGGTAAAATATCCTGTGTCTGTCTTGAAAATATCGTACTTTCAACCATTCTATGCGATTAACGTTAGGAAAGCCATCGCTTCTAGCAGCTGTATAATTTTCTAAAGGAACTTGCAATGCTGCACTAGGAGCATTTACACTCATCATGTCTGCGTCTAGGATACAACTAGTACTGTTTTATGAAAACACGTCTTTATATCTATCCATTTTCTTTATATAGGCAGGTCTTTTCGTTTTTCTTTTCGTTATTCGGCCACCTGCTATCAATTTAGGACCTATACTTTTCAATGTTTCCATACCGCGTTTTCTAATTGAATCTTTCAAAGTACCTTGGCCTGCATTTATATCCTGCAAAACATTCCGTCCCATTGTCAATGCTGCTGGCATGATAGTTTTTAATAGGAAAGGTGTTGCTCTACGAGCTAGACCAGTTAAGAAACTTAATATTCCACCTCCTCTTAAATGTCTTCTATCAAAAACAGTAATATTGCTCAGTGCTCCACCTCTCTTCCCTCGAGGAGCGATAAATTGCTCTACCTCGTCAACAGACAGCTGTACAAACCCGACCCTCATGTTTAAACGTGCCAGGAGAGAATGATAAACTCCCTCTACTCTTACCATTATATATCAACGGGTCTAATATGTAATACTGCAATCGTACATCCATCCTTTTCAAATTATACAGGCTCCCCATCTTGATCTGTTAATTTAATACTTATGCCATCAATATTAGTCGTATTAAAAGGTTTATATAATTTCCTGTGTGTTACATTACTTTGAAACGAAACAACATCCAAGATATTTACAATCTGATTACCAAACATGGTGGGCTGCACCTTATCACAATATACACACAAGAAATCTATACGGCCTCCCGGCCTAGGATGATAATAGCATGTATCTTGTACTGTTAACCTGTTATTAGGTAGTTTATTCATAATAAAAATATCATAGGCTTTACCTACTTCAGCTCCAATAACTTTACATATATTTCGACCGAAAGATAAAGAAATTCGAACAACTAATTTTCCATCCTTTGTAATAAATAATTTTAACAACTTCTCACTAAATGCTGCATTAAACTTAATACGATTAATACTCGAATCATATTTCATATAAACGTCCCCATGGTCTGGGAAATTATAATTAAGTAGGGATCCTATAAAACTCAATGAACTTTTTAAAATATAGTTGAAATTTCTCTATTTAAAATAGTTGTTAGCTCTATGCAATTATCACTGGCTAAAATATCCGACTTTAAAGTGAAAGATGTATTCACCATGCTCAAATCAGATAAATTTTTATTAGACACTAGAAGTTGAACTGAAATAAACTTTCCGGGTCATTCCTCTTAACAGCGAAATAAGATGGAGGCAGGAATATATTCTTCAGGCACACTTCATAAGCTTTATTCGGGTCTAAAGGCAGCTGATTATGTAATCTATTTTCAAAAGCATTGGGAACATTGTTTTTAAATACATCAGTATCAGAGTTACTCGCTGCATATATAACGTAACTATCCATCCTGTAGACTAATAGTAAATGATAAAAATAAACAGAAACTCACCTTAATATGGTATCCAGGTAGACTCTCCTTCATCTCCAGCCTTGATCTTCCTCTTCAAACCCGGAGCAGAAAACACTTTATTTTTCGCATCTACATTTCTAAATAAATTCTTAGGTGTAGAGGTCAAAGAAAAAAAAACTTGGCTATGGGCAATTTATCTTCTGGGAATAACAATTTCGGAGTGCACATTCTGCCTATAACGTCATCTACAATATTGAGCCCAGTAACTGGTGATGTAATGTTCCCTTCCTCATCCCACTTTACAAGTCCGGTTGTATTAAAATAATTTAACAGGGAGACTGCAAAATCATAATCCTTAAGCTTTAATCTTAAGTCTTATCAAGTGTTGTATAAGAGGATTTGTTCTCACTGTTGTCGTAGGCTTCTCAACACTTACTGCCGTAGGCTTCTGTTGATCAATAAGCTTTTCGTGGTATAAGATAGAATTCTTTCATTATTCCTTATTAAATAGCCTTGATATAAAATTTATAGCTATGGGAAGTAAAATGCCCAATAAATTACCTCCTCTTTTACTCGTTAATATGTCTTTCTTGAGTGAAATAGCCTTCTTCTTACAGGCTAATGTATGGAGTAGAGCTCTATATTTAGAAAGTCTCTTTAAAATAGGCTTCCCAACTTCAATTTTATTTTGTAAGAAATTATTAAATATTTCAGATAGGCAAAGTATATGTTCTTTTTAAGAGTCTTAATTAACTTTTTCCTAGAATTATAACCTAATCTAGCTAATAGTTCGATAAATCCACGATACTTGCCAACTAAGGGCTGCTTCTTCATAGTTTCTTCACGTCATCTGAATTCACCCACTGATCAAATGAACTGTCGTAACCGACGTATCTAACTTTATATAAAGTAGTATTACCAACTTTACGTTTACTTATAATTCTCTCAATTTCAAATGTATCTGACAAGTAGGTGGGAGTCAACTCCTCTCTATAAAATCCACCTTCTATAAGTCTATTATTTAAGTCCTTTAGATAATATAAAGGCACAGGTTGTTTAGTATCAATTTGAGAAATAGTAAATATTTCCTTAGTGTTCTGTTGATGAAAACCTCTTTTGAACTTTGAAATACGATTAGATAAGGCAAGCCGTACTGTATCTCCCACAGACAGATGATTACTGATGCGTGGCTTAGTCTGCTGCTCTCCTTATACATGAGCTTAAACTGCCTAGTCACATCTTGAGGCGAAGATGAAGCATGTACATCAATAGGTATTTTCCCCTTTAATCCTCTATGTGGTGTTCTATTATACATTTTAACCATATCAGGTAAAACATTTATATAGGTTAAGGTATTATAAGCCGTTAAATATTTATATATCTTAGTTTTCAATGTTCTTATAAATCTCTCTGCAATGCTGGCTTTAGTTTCCTGAGAAAATACACTGTACAGTTCAATGTTTTTACTGTCTAACAATCGTTTCATATATTTATTATAGAATCCAGCCCCCTTATCAGTGGTAAGCTTCCTTACACCTTTTGATGAAGGTAAATCCAGAATAGCTTTCATGGCTTCACTTACACTCTGACCTGATTTAGTGGATAGTGGAACTACATGTGCAAACCTTGAAAATATATCAACACAAACTAATAAATATTTAATATCATTGTTGTGCTTAGCTAACAATGTCATATCAGCCAAGTCACTGGTAAAGAAAGCTTTAGGTCTAGGTGCTAAGATACGTCTTCGTTTAAATTTACGTTTTGTTAATAGATGTAAGGTATATGCATTAGACGTTTTTTAATAGTCTTTCACATCTTTTATAGTTAATTCAGGGATTGTTTTCTTTGCAGCCTTATACAATTTTAAAACGCCACCAAACCCACCTATGGACTTAGGGTCATTGTATATCTTATTAAGAGTTTGTGTAATGTTCACCATTTATACACTATTTCATATGGGGTTCATTTACAATATTTCCCCTAAATATTATGGATTCAGGTGTTTTAACGCCCAAGTCAACAAGTAAATACCCATACTGTCGAGAAATCACTTTCTTATATATATCTAAAAATTTCTTGGCATCTTGTTTTCCGAATATTTGTCTGCCTAATGTTTCTATCTGGGACAAGTCTCTTGATTTAAGCAGAATAAAATGAGAAGCATTTAAACTTATAGATCTAGAAAATTTCCCACTGAAAAATATATTTTGGGTTATAAAAATAACAGAGATGTTCTCATGCCGTCCCTTAGTAAATATATCACTTACTATTTTAGAGTTTGTAGATTCAATATACAAGTCATCATAAACAACTAATATATGAGATGTGTCCTCTGGATCACGATCGTCTAAAGGGTTTACAATTTCAGAGTAAAATGATATTTTATGTTTAATGAGTGGATTAGTTCTCAACTCTTTATACCCGCTTCCACAGATAATTATTTTTGCAAAGTTCTGCTGATATTTCTCTATCATTTTAGCACATAAATAGCTCTTCCCACCATTTGAAAATCCAGCAATAATAATTCTTGACGGTTCACTAAATATATTCAACTGGGTTTCAGTAATAACTTTTTTCTGCCCTTCCATGTTGCTAGGATTCAATAGACTAACTACAAATATATAATGAAAGGAGTATTTAAACGAAATCTACATTCGAGTTTTTATTTTAAACATAGCCAATAAAATCATAGTCATAACATATCCAATACAGTAATAAAATCATAGAATATACAATATCAAAAATATCATAGACATTTGAATATAGTCATTTCATATCCAATACAGTAACAAATCATAGCCAGTACAGTAACAAAATAAATCATAGCCAATAAAATCATAGTCATAGCATATCCAATACAGTAATAAAAATCATAGAATATACAATATCAAAAAATATCATACACATTTAAATCATAGTCATTTCATATCAAATACAGTAACAAATCATAGCCAATACAATATCATAGACATTTGAATATAGTCATTTCATATCAAATACAGTAACAAATCATAGCCAATACAATATCATAGACATTTGAATATAGTCATTTCATATCAAATACAGTAACAAATCATAGGCAGTACAGTAACAAAATAAATCATAGTCATAACATAGCCATTTGAACATATCTAATACAGTAAGAAAATCATAGCCAATACAATATAAAAATATCATAGACATTAAATCATAGTCATTAGAATATAGTTATAGATAATACATAGACAATACAGTAACATAGACTTAGTTGTTGTTAGGGAATAATTGCTGAGCGACTCTATCCCGCTTTTCCCAAAGATTAAAAATGGGGAACAATTGACGTCTTGGTTGGGGATTATCTACAATTACTGGATCCTCTACCTGTACCTCTTCCTGTACCTGTACCTCTTCCTGTACCTGTACCTCTTCCTGCACCTCTTCCTCTACCTGTACCTCTTCCTGTACCTTACGCTCTGGAATGTCTGGGTGACCGTAAGCTAATGACTCTGTGGGACTAATGAGGTATCTCTTGTCATCAAAAGCTGACAGACCGCGCTTAGTTGTTTTACACGTGCATATCTGTCCGTTAACATTACGAATGGATCGGGATACAAAATTAAAAGTTGTATTTGTCTCTAATGTGTTCTGAAAAGATGCATGTGTTATTTTCTTTTGTTGGTGATAAGGAATCGCTTTACATTTACATAAATGTTCTTTATCAAGGGTTAGGAGAGAATAAGTTTTAGGCTTGAGTGCAATTAATTCAGTTATAATTTTCTGCTTTACTTCTGACTTGAGGAATCCTAATTCACCTTTGCGAGTAGCAGAATACATGGGATGATCTTTGTCGAAATTACTGAAATCCATATAATCTACTAGAGGAGCTTTTGTCATTTCTTGGAAAGCATCTTTACAGGTCAGAGTAAATATGAATGAGTCTGTATCCGTATGAGTTAGTCTAGCTCTCTCCCCATAATGGGCTTTAACTACATTATACCAGAACTCGTATAAACGCCTCTTGGCTATCTGTAAGATCTGATATCCCATGTAAGAAGGAGTGGTAACTTTAAGGACATCTGTCATTACTGTACAGAGAACCCTATCTGGACCTAAAGAGACAGCTCGTTTATACAAAGGGTTTCTTGCATGAGTTAAGAATGAATGTTTTGTCGTTACTAGATGGTGAGTATTAGCATATCTAGATATATTTGTCATTGATTTCCCATACAGACTATTACTTATGAGTTTAAAGGCTTTTTCTTTAACTTTGCAGGTGGTATTGGCTCGTTCTCGAATGTTGGTTGAAATAAAATCTTTTAAATAGGGAGCCTGTTTAAATTCATAGATTGTTTTTACTCGTTCAACTTCTAGCCCTAGTTTTAATAGCAATTGCAGGAAATTAAGGCTCACTAAGTAGTTGTTTCGGGGCAAGTGGGATGCAATTAATTTAGTATTTTTAGGTGGGAGCTTACGTTTTTCATCGTTAAGGGTTTTCTTACTGTACTCTGACAAAATCTCCTCAGTTATATTAGTATGAGACAGTACAAGGGGCAGATCATCAGTATACCTAGCTACCTCGGGAGATACATGTTTTGTATCGCATAAAATCCAATAACCTTTTATTCGTTTGCCTTGTTCGGGTAGAATGTAGACACAGTAGTCGCTTCTGTATATTTATTGACCGAGACAACAAGGTATATATCTCGCCAGCCGAGGTCCTTCTACTCTGAGTCTGTGAGGATAACTGAGGCTGCTGGGAGCATGGCTTGATGCTCCTCTGTCTGGCATGACGTCAGAGGCCTACTTGCCTGTGATTGGTTACATTTCAACTGACATAGAATTTGAGTATAACACCGCTCGGACACGCTACCAAGTCGACGTCCCTTGTCGACAAGCTCTGGCTAGCTATATAGTTACAATGATACTGAAAGGACCTCGGTGGCATTCAATAATGGCTTACATGTGAAATTTGCATAATAAAACATTGAAAGAAGATCAGGTGTGCGTAATACTAACAACTCGGCATATACACCAAAAGAAAAAATTCATCATAATAGGTGAAAATCATGGTAACAATGCTTTGATTAAACCAGAGTATTAAGAACATGTGTATGTCTACTGATCAGATATGAACAATACAACTCAAGGTATTGTCTAAACAAAATTATTAACGTGTGTCAATGGCATGTGATTGAAAACCATACAAAATTAAACAATTATTACATTAATGGAACAAAGTTCTGACCTAACAACCACAAATGAATTTTAAGATTAGATAATGATTTTTTTTTTCTCTTTTTTTTTTTTTGACACTGAAATATACAATATATTTACAAGACCAATGTACAATATATTTAATGTGCCATATATTTACAAGCTATATACAAGACCTGGAACAAGAAGACTAACATCTGTGTGATAGCAGTCAGGATTCACTGGCCACAATGTGGTTGCTAGAACATTAATAACTCTTATGACAAGCACTCTAAAAATACAAATGGTAGTAGACTCAACAATGGCATCTAATTTATAACAAAATAAAGTTGAGAAAAACTATACATTATATATAATGGTAATAATAAGACACATGTGGTAGAAATACTGCAAATGATTTTTTTTTTTTTCAAAACAAACAGAATAACTGCAGAGTGCACTCAATTATAAATTCTGCGGATATCTACACCTAACTCATCCAAAGCACTATACAACTCTGGCTCTGACTGAAGGTTCGGAACAGATGAAACTTCATGTGACAAACTATCATCTTGAGAGATATCCTCGTTAACATCTAGCCAATGGACATGTGGTGAGTGCACGGTTGAAACGAGAGGTCTAGATCTAAGATTATAGTTGCTAGTATGGGGTTGCTGAATATCAAGTGGTCTGTCAACCACAGAAGGTGGTGTTCGAGTAGGAGTATCTGTCTGGGTAAGTTCATTGTCATCTTCCTCATCAGTCTCGTCAACAGTCATTTTAGCTAACTTCATGTGGTCTAAATGTTCATTTATATACTCTCCTGTTAACAAGTTCTTAAGTCTGTATTTGTTACCTTTAATAAGCTCGATTACCTTATATGGACCCAAAAATTTCTTAGTTAACTTGTACATAGGGCCAGACCTGTGTTGGTTAAGTATCATTACTACAGATCCAATAGTTATTTTACTGGGTTTAGCTCGTGCATTCCTTGCTAGGGTGAACTCGGCTGTAGCTTTGGACAGTTGTTCACGTATTTTCTTGAATACTAATTGCATCTGTCTACGTTTCACCTGAACAAAATCATCTACGTTATATAAGGGAGTAGGAGGTACGTTAATCAATTCATTAGGGACGATCTTATCTGTACCATAAAGAATAGCGTGAGGTGTGTCACCTGTAGAAACATTAATTGAAGAATTTATAGCACACTGAATTAAGGGTATAAAACCATCCCAATTGTTGTTATCAAAATTCAACGTGACTCTCAAGGCATCTAACACTTTCCTGTTAGTACGTTCGGCTAGTCCATTACTTGCCGGATGATAAGGCATGATGCTACATTTTTTGATGTTATATAAATCACACAAGCTAGTTAAAATACTATTACTGAATTCTGGACCATTATCTGAAAGGATTACTTTAGGCATACTATATCTACAAATTATTTGGTCATGGAATGCACTGGCTATTGTTTCTGCTGTTTTGTTCGGGATAGGAACTAGTTCGCAAAACCGTGAAAAATTATCGACCATTACAAGCAAATGTTTGTTCCCTTTCTCTGTTTCCGCAAAATTTGTCAATAAATCCATCGATATTCGTTCCCAAGGAGCTTTAGTTGCTGGGTACACCTGAATTGGATTAGGTCCTGAAACATGTCCCTTGTGCTGTAAACAAGTTAAACATCTGTCAACATAATGAGCAATCTCCTTAGCCATTTTTGGCCAAAAATACTTCAATCGACCTTGTTGGAGTGTACGATCCTTTCCTGGATGTGCACTTGCAGGAGCATCATGGAAAGTTTTAACACAGTTGGTACCAAGACAGCTGGAACAACTAACTGACAACATTTCCTCGGATTGACCCTACCTTTACTACTCTACACAGTAAATTGTCCCACATAACTAGTTCTTTCAATGGTACTGGCGGTTTATGAATCGGGCGAGTGTCTTGCTTAGTCAAAAATTTAATGACGGGTGCCCATATGGGGTCTTGTCTCTGTTCCGTTTCTACGACTGTAGCATCTAATGCTGGGTAATTTAACTGAATCGCAGCTACATGTCGATAAAACGCATCGGCTACAACATTTTGCTTTCCTGGAATATATCCAAATGTGGGATTGAATTCTTGAATTGTGAGCAAATATCTAGCAAACTTTCCAACTGGATTCTTATTTTTGAAGAAGGGAATTAATGGTTGGTGATCTGTAAGAACATGAACTGGGTAATTATAAATTGTATCCTTGAAATGTTTAAGTGCCCAGACAACTGCCAAGGCTTCTCGTTCTGTTGCACTATAATTTTTCTCTTCTTTAGATAATGTGCGGCTAGCATAAGCTATTGCGTGATCTCTGTGACCTTCTGTTTGAAGTAATGCAGCACTTAGACCTATGTCACTAGCATCTGTAACCAACGTAAAAGGTTTAGAAAAATCTGGGTACCTAAGGACAGGTGACGAAATCAAGGCTGCTTTGAGTTTTTTGAATGATTGATCCTGGGCCTCTCCCCAAACAAAGGGTTCATCTTTTCTTTGCAACTTGTAAAGCGGAGCGGCTATAATAGAGAATCCAGCAATAAATGAACGATAAAATCTTACATGACCTGTGAACTGTCTTACGGCTTCTGCGGTACGAGGTGTTGGAAAATCACGGGCAGCAATAATTTTTGATTCGTTCAATGTAATACCTGAAGGTGTAACTGTATGACCTAGGAAGTTAATCTTCTGCTTTAAAAATGAACATTTTGCAAGTTTTATTTTTAAATTAGCTTCAGCGAGCTTTGCAAGTACTTTCTCAAGGTTCTGGAAATGAGTCTGAACATCTTGCGACATGATTATGAGATCATCAAGGTAAACTAGAAGAGTACTTCCTATCAATCTACGAAATAGAGTTGTCATGAGCCGTGAAAAGGTTATTGGACTACTACGCAAACCAAATGGCATTCTTTTGAAATGAAAATGACCATTGGGAGTACTAAAGGCTGTCAATTGTTTACTTTCCTCATCAAGGGGGATTTGCCAGAATCCCTGCAACAAATCTAACATTGAGAATACTTTGTTTCTACCAATACTTTGCAACAAATCATTTAGAACTGGAAGTGGGAAACGATCAGGTATTGTTACTCTGTTAAGCTTGCGATATTACAGGTCTCCAAGTCCCAAGGTCTCCAAGTCCCATTTCGCTTTGGTACAAGAATCAATGGAGTGTTCCATGGCGAATTACTCGATTCAATTACATCACTCTGTAACATTTCCTCTACAAGTCTATCGGCTTCTGCTCTCTGAGAATGGGGAAGACGGTAAGCTGGTACATAAATAGGCGTAGTTCCTTGTTCAAAGGGGAATTTTATGTATAATAAGAGGAGTGAGACCTAATTTTTCTCCTGGTAGAGCAACAACAGCTCTATTCCTGTTCAAAATTTCCAAAAGCTGAGCCACAGAGTCAGGAAAATCAGTAGGACTGAGGTGTTGCGCTTGCGCCTCTGGCTGAGATCCCTGTTCTCCTGGTGTGAGTGTACAAACAGTATGATCCATGGAGACATCATCCACAACTCGCACCGGTAACGAGATGGATGTCGGCATTACTAGTGTTTGCAATAAATAATGTAACAGTACCATCCTGCACTGTGTGCCAGGAGGGTTCAACAAATGTACCATTCACTTTACATGTTTCACTTTCCGCAATCACATCCGACAACTCAGGCACTCCCTGAACCTTAACTCTCATTCTGGTGAGAGAATGAGGGTGTAGCACAGTGTCAGTAGCAGTGGAACCACTGACTTCAGAGATGGAAGCTGCCAGGCGAGCGAGACAACGAGAATCCGTTAGGGCGTCCCCTTCCAGAAAGTCCCGATACTCATTCTCCTTAACAACTGCACAACTACTATGCTTCAATCGAGTGCCTGTTTTCTCGGGTATGCTACCACGACAATGATCTGACAAACCTACGCTTGCAAGGCGGGTGTCAACAAAATTAACGTAATCTGATTGAAGGTTGAACTCGTGGCCCTGTCGATACATGCTACACAAGGTTATGACATGGTCTTTGATACTTATGTTCCAACGATGGGGAAACAGTGCAATATTTTCATCAATCATGGTGTACAGACCCAAGAGAATGTCTCCAGGAAAATTAATAATGTCAACAAATAAACATGTTATAGACAATGTGACATCATTGAACTTGAGTGGGAGGTCAATTTCACCCTGAACTTTTACTTTATTTCCTGAAATACCACTTAGAAAAGGTATGTGTGACTGTTTTAAAGTAGTAGGGTGCTTACTTTCAATGTCTCTAAGAGCTGAGGGCTTGACAATATTAATTTTTGCACCCGAGTCAAGAAAAACTTTTAAAACTCTACCATGTACAATGGCTGATGCAAGGGGACCATCACTTGAGACTGGACAAGTTACTACTTTTGACTTATGTTGTCTGGGATATCTGCGTCTTGTTTGTGTCAAATTTACTGTGGATCCGTCAACATCTACAACTGGTCTAGAGTCAGTGTCCTCCTCTGTCAAGTGTCCAAATCTATTTTGGGTAGCTACTGAATACACAGGGAGGGCACTAGGATTGGCTAGCTTGAATTGGTTAGCGGATGGCCTTGGGGGTTTCCCGACGACATGGAGTGAACATTCTGAGCTCCAGCATTCTGTGACTGAGCATTATAATTTGAAGTTGCATTATAGCTGGGCTGGGAGTTGTAATTTCGAGAGTTCTGATAATGTCTTGGACGCTGTGCGCCTCGCCAAGACTGACCATGGGAGTTACGAGGTGGAGATGCCCTTTGCTTAGCTCTACAATCCGCAGTGTGGTGACCAACTTGTTTATGGTATTTGCAATATGGTAGCCTAGAATAATTAGATTGACGAGGGGACCGAGAGAATTGTCTAGGAGGTGATGATCTAGGAGCGGACCAACAGTCCCTTGCGAGGTGGTTACTCTTACCACAATGCCAACATGAGGGAGTGGATGGTTGTGGACTATGGCGTTTCGGCAATTTATGAGGCGGCGAATTTGACTGGGGGCTACGAGCATGGGTACGCTTCTGCGACCAAGAGTTTTGAGAATTTGTGGGAGGATGCTGAGAGCTTGTTACTACATTTACAGTATCAGAGGGTGGCAACAGTTGAGCACTTCGGGGAGCTAGTTTATCGGCGGCATTGTTAATAGCCTCAAACACTTCACCAATTTCATGTTTAACACCAAAATTTTGTTGCTCAACGATTGGTTTAGTATGCTCGGGGGCAAAATGCATTAAAGTACCAAATGCTATCATTTTGGCCATAGCCTCAGGGGACAGAGTATTGTCTTTATCTAACCAAGTCGAATTATTCATAGCAGAAACTAAGGCATAAAGATACTGATCGAGACGGCTAGTAAACGCATTAAAAGACTCACCAGGCTGCATGGTGGCATTGGCAATTTTCTTGACTAACCTATACGGGTCGAGGTTTCCTTTGTTAACAAAGCGCCGGCGAAAGAAATCCTTAAAATCAGACCATGACTGGAGGCTAACAATGGCTTTCTCGTCAACAACGAAACGTGCATCACCTTTGTTTGTGTCTACAGCTGACCGTGCAATTGCCAAGTATTCGGCATCAGTAGGCTTAGAAAAACGTGCAACAGTTTTCGCTTCAACCTTACTAAACCATGATTCTAATAAGCGTGATTCCCCAGCAAAAAGTGGAATAGCCATTTCCTGAGCTGATCTCTGGCCATTGGGATGAGCAACTGCTCCTGTTGAGTCTGAAGGGGTTTCAACAGTGGTAGGCATTGTCACAGCCGTGGAAGTAATATTTGAACGCAGATTATAATTAAGTGCACCTGGCATCAGAGATAGTATACACAAAAATAAACACACAAAAAATATCAGCTTGGCTAAAGTAAAAATGGCAGAAATAAAATTATTAAACTGGGCTAGGCAAGAAAATAATTAAGAACAAGCAATTGTAACCTAAATTTAGCAATCTTTCATTAAAAATGACTGGAATTAGATGTATGTAAATTAATTAAAGCAGACTAAGCACAGCAATTGAGAATATAAAAACTGGAAGTGCAATTGCAAGATTTCATTAAAAAGATTCAACACAACAAGTGGCAATGCAAGAAATATAGATGTAGCACATAAACTGGACACAGGAATGTATATAACTGCTATGGTAAAAATTATAATATGCAATGTTGAAGGAATAAATTTCAATTTTAGGCCTGGAGGAATTAAAAAAAAAATTATATTGCACAAATCCTTAACTGCTACTAAAACAAGGATTTCTTATTTCACTGGAATTTGAATTTACCAATAACACTCTAGGAGAACAATTAAAATTCAATGAAATTACTGTAAGAAGCAGGAATGTTGAAATCACACAAGAAAACTGTGGGGAGTGGAGTACTGAACCAGCTCCAATATTTAACAAGTCACTGAATGGTTAATTCACAGGATATTATGGATATTATTATGTAAGTAACTTTTTAGCACTTGGCACGTTGTTCTCAACTAGCAATTACTTATCTCAGGGTTGTAATTCATGAGGATCACCAGTAGCCAAAGTAGGAGGAACGTCGTGAAGATCTGAAGAGGCACATGTGAGGCGTGTTTACAAACTGGTGCGATGGCAGCGCTCCTGGCGGTGGTGGCGCGAGAATCAGGGAGGACCCCACACACTGTTGATCTTGGAAGTGCGAAGATTAATTCGGAGACGACGATATTGCGACGATGGCGGTGGAGAACACAATTTTCTAGGAGAAGTTCACACAAAACGATGTAGCAGGGGCTGGTGGCGAGGTGTGTGAGCTTGAGAGGGAGGCGAGGTGTGTGAGCTTGGGGAGGCGACACTAGTCAAACAATTGCAGTCCACCAAATATTCTCAAGGAACAATACAGCACATACGATGATCAGTTGATAGTTGCGACGATGATTGACCACGATTGCAGTAGCTTGAACACTCACAAAGCTTAGATGCTGTCAGCATGGGTGGCGGTGGTGGTGGTGGGTGTAGGTTCCCACGTGGTGGCGCGAGATTCAAAAATGGCTGGTGCGAAAGCTTCTTTCCTCCTCACTCATGAATTAGCGTTCTCACAGGAAAATATTGACCTTTACTGCTGAGACGTTGGCCTGGAGTAGTGGTTGATTGCAGGACCCCGGTCTGGCACAATATTTGATGCGTGGGTGGCAGGATGGCGGCTTGTGGCGGAGGCGGCTGATGGCGGTGTACTGTGAAACACACGACGATGCTGGGTACTTGAACTTTTCTTTCCAGAAAAAAAATTCTGGGTCCCACTGCTCTTACCAGTATTCGTTTGCCTTGTTCGGGTAGAATGTAGACACAGTAGTCGCTTCTGTATATTTATTGACCGAGACAACAAGGTATATATCTCGCCAGCCGAGGTCCTTCTACTCTGAGACTGTGAGGATAACTGAGGCTGCTGGGAGCATGGCTTGATGCTCCTCTGTCTGGCATGACGTCAGAGGCCTACTTGCCTGTGATTGGTTACATTTCAACTGACATAGAATTTGAGTATAACACTTTGTCTTGATCACAGGGGATATGTTGTAACCCTTGCCCTAATATGGTATCCCGCTCAAGGTCAGTTAATTGTCTAATCCCTCCCTGGGGAAGTACCTCAGCCATGCATGCTGCATATAGGCTGTTGAAATCGAGGTACAAAATGTGAGTATCGTCATCAGAGCTAGGGTTAGATGTAGTGTGGTCGTTAACAGCCTGTGTAAATTGTCTTATGGAAGGTGTGAACCCCCCTCTAAGATTCCTTCTCAACAAATCATATACATTCTGATCATACACATAGTCAAGTACAACTTTTGATTTAAATAAGAACGCGTCCCAAGCGTAACTAGGAAGTGATACATAGAAAACAATATCTAGTTCATAAATTTCTTTCAGTGATGTTCGCCAAAGTGTAAATATATCAACTAGCATTCCTACGTCATCTTTTAAATATAACATGAGGTAATCCTTGATGTTTGTACAGTTCCCTAAATTAAATACTTTAAGAGCATTGTTATAATCTTCTTCAGACAGTGGAGCGTCATGTAAAACATTGTAAAACTTATCTCGCGACGGGAGCTGAGGTTCGTCTAACACGTCCATGGAAGAAATATAATCATAACATAGGCTTTGTTTACCTTTAATTAACAGAGCTTTAGCCTCATCGGATACGCCATTTAATATGTGTTCACTATAATTGGTGGGTTTCTTACTGGCAATGTGATCTTTTGCTAAGGTTCCTAATGACCCATTAAGGAGAGCTAGGCTATCTAGGAATTTAAGTTCACCTATGATGACTTGCATAAATTTCAATCCTTCCTTGGTTAGAATTTCTACATCGCGGTGAGGATTTTTGGGCAGTTCTTTAAGTATAATTCCAAGATCATAGGCAGCATTATGGGAAAATGTGGTCAAGTATCTACGAGCATTTTTACATTGTAAATTGCAACGAACACAATAAGCACCTAAGTAATTATTTTCCTGAATAGCATGATTATGATGTCTATGTTTATCTTTCTTATTCTTGAAAGCTTGATGACACAATTGACACGTATTTTGTCTTTGAAACATTCTTTCCTGTTCTCTAGACAAGTTCTTAGGGAAGTTGGGGAGCTGAGCATGAATAGCTTTCCATGAGGCTTTTAGCATTGTAATAAAATGATTAACTACGTCTGGACCTACGTATGAATACGTTTCTACGACATTGAATTCCCTGTCTAAAATCATGTAAGCATAAGCAATTGCTTTATGCTTACATTCCACCATGCCTCTAGGATTTTGACGGTCTAAACAACATTCAAAATCGTAATAGGCGGTGTGAGTTGGGCTATAGGTTCTACCGTAATTTTTAAAAATTATTTTCTCATTAGGATTATAGAACGAAAATACTTGGGATACAGTGCATGGCTCTTCGTGAGCCTGAATTTCATCTAAGGGGGCATGCAAAAGGCAAATTTTGCAGAATTTATGAGTGTTAGGAATTTTATACCGATTATGGTTAATACTCTTTACAAATTTATCAAAGTCCTTGATCAGACAGAGATGCTTGCCTTCTAATAACAACAAAGGAACTTTATCGGCATACTTTTCTTGGCTTTTCCTAGCTAAACTAAGATAGTATCTGTTACTTTCATGAGTTACTGTATAAATATAAATAGAAATTTTGTTAAGCTTCTCTATTTTCTTAAGGTTATCAAATGATACAGGGAATCTGACTTCATCTGCCCATACTACGAATCTTCTACACCATCGAAGGCTTTTGTAATGTTGTCTAACATTATTCATAGTCCTGCCCAATGCTAAGTTTTTATTCGCCGCAATGCACTGTAACAAACACTCATCTCCTTCACTTTCAGGGTTAAATACTGATTCTTTACCCCTTAATTTTGCAGGATATGGTACGTAAGATCCAAGGTGCATAGAGTGGCGAATATATGAAAAATTAATGGCAAAGCCTGACATTGAATGAATTCTTACACTTGAGGATTGGACATTTTTTAGGCATTCGTCAATTTTAGCAGACATTTCGTCAACCCATGAATTTACGAGAACTTCCACCTCTTCCTGTGTAACAGTCTGAGTTTCGCCTCTAGTTGAAAATACTTCGTCTAATATTTCATATTGATCGTCGGCATGATTAAGTTTTTGCAAAATTAGGCTTACGTCAGGGTAAATGTGAAATGAGGGAGGGAATTCTTCCTGTATTTGTCTGAACTGATTGTCTATATATTCGAGAAAAAAATTTCCTATACCTATTTATATATACGCTGGGGTCAGCATCTAAATGACCGGGAATGGAGAATGAATGTCTCGAGAATGATCCTTCGAAATGGCGTATGACTTCTAACACTCGCGGAACAACGTGATCTATGTTAATTACCTCTGGGGAATCTGGAGCGTTGACTTCTTCATCTGATATGTTATGAACAGGGAGTTGATTGTCTTCTTCTTCATCCGAGGATGCCTGCAGGTTGCCGTCTGGCGCATCTTCTTCTAGCTCCTGGGAAAGCTGGGGTTGACTGCGTACGGGCGGCTCCACTCAAAGGGTTGGGTGGAATCCAGGGGCGATTTTGTGACGGTAACGCGTTGGTGTTCGGCTGTTTCAAAAGCTAGGGGCATGGCCTCGTCACATGAAGAAAAAAAAAGAGAAAAGCTGGAACTTTCGTTTGTGGTAAGGTAATGGGAAGACACACAAAACACAAGTAAATTTATCAATGAAATTTTAATTACGTTAGAAAAGCAAGACATGAATAAAATTGAGCATAAAAATGTACCAGACAAATCAACAAACAAAATAATAAGAATAATCACTGGCAAATGAAAAGTTACGTTAAGACAAGTGAATAATAGCAAAGTAAATATTAGTGCAGGAATATTGGCTTCAAGCTGCCACCTCCCTTAGTACACGTAAGCCAAGGCTTAGTCTACCAATGAGATGTGTCAACTGTGTGGAGCACTGAGATATTCTGCCTTCCCTAGGTCGCTGTAGCCTACACATCAACTTGTGGCGGAGGGTGGTGGGGCAGGTGCGACTGGGCACCAGCCAATCAGCGACAGGCAGGCGATGGACAAGCAGTTTGCCGGTTAACGGTGGCGGAGGCGAGCAGGTGCGCCGGTGGGCTGAATACGTTTTGCTCTCTGGGCAAAACGTTTTGGAGATACTTGTTGGATATATCTTCTATATTATTTGTTAATGGGACGTACTTTGGAGGGAAGAGCAGGCTCAATCTCTCTTAAAGAGATTATCGTCACACTTCTAACACTCGCGGAACAACGTGATCTATGTTAATTACCTCTGGGGAATCTGGAGCGTTGACTTCTTCATCTGATATGTCATGAAAAGGGAGTTGATTGTCTTCTTCTTCATCCGAGGATGCCTGCAGGTTGCCGTCTGGCGCATCTTCTAGCTCCTGGGAAAGCTGGGGTTGACTGCGTACAGGCGGCTCCACTCAGAGGGTTGGGTTGAATCCAGGGGCGATTCTGTAATATAATATTAGCAATAAATAAACGTTAAGAGGAAAGCAAATTTGAAAACATTAAGAGGATTTGAAAACCTTAATAGGAAAACAATGTTTGTAACTTTAAGAGGAAAATATCGTCTAAATAAGAGGATTTATTAAGAGGAAAAACAAAAAGTCTAAATAAGAGGAAAAACTGAATTACAGATAAATAATAATATTACTTACGAGCTGGGATGTTGATTCCACCAAGTATGAGATTCTCTTGATCACGAATAGGAACTCCTGTAATGGAAACATTTTTCTGTATGAGTACATATTACTTGTTTATACACTTGTTAAAATATACAATTATTAACTTTTTAAATTAAGAAAATTATTGTGAAAACGTACGGTTATTTATGATGCGACGGCGTTTGGGTGGAGGTTCAATGACGTTTCTGGCTTCGGCGGGAGGTTCCTGGTTAACGGACCAACGACAGTACGGGCAGGAAGTAGAACCATGAACTGAAATAAGAATAATATATATAAATTGACTGTCTGTATGTATGTATGTATGTGTGTTTCAGATATATATTTTCTTTGAAAGTTTATTGAATGTGCGAGAAAAGCGGTACTTACGATTTGCACAATAGAGTTGTCCACAGCTGGTACAAGTTACGTCAAAATGTCCAGGCGGTGTAGACCCGTTGCATCCTATACAGTACAGTCTGCATTCTTGAAGAGCATATTCCTGTCTGGGTCAGAGGATTTTGGGGTGGGGGGTGGGGGTTTAAGGGAAGGGGGGGCAGGTAGGGTGTGGGTTAAGGAGGTAGGGGGGACATGGAGGATACGCAGTGAGGGGGGAGGAGGGTATGGGATGAAGCGGGGAGTGGGGACAGGGGGAGAAAGGTGGGAGGGGGGACATGATGGGAATGGGGAAGGGGTGTCAGGGTCAGAATGGGGTGGGGTGGGAGGGAGGGTTGGGTGGGGGCAGGTAGGGTGAGGGGAAGGGAGGGTTTTAATGCAGAGGGGGGTGGTGGTGTTGCCCCCCCCCCCCCCTCTGGTGTTGCTGGGATGCTGGTTTTGGGTTCTCCTCTTGTCTCTGGGACTGTTATGATGAGGGCTGTGATTTCCTGGTTTGCTCCTCTCTCCCTGCGCTTCCTCTTTGCCTCTGCTGCCCTGGCTCTCTCCTCCTCCTTCGTCCTGTCCCTCTGCAGGAATACTTTTTTGTATCCCTCCATATGCTGCAGACGACTCTTCCTTTCGAGAATGTCCTCCTTCGTGGTTTCGTTTGTAAACACCACCTTTACAAGTCGGTTTCTGTCCTTGTTGTACCAGCCCAACCTCAAAACCTTCTCTATGTTATGTACAGCCCCTTCCATCTGTAACCCCTTCAGTAGCCCATATACTGCCACTCTATCCTTGCCATTCTATTCTTGCCTGTTGGATCCTTCCTGTTCTTTGATGCCTACAACTACCACTGATCTTTTCCTCTCCAGCAGTTGAGTGGTGCACCTTGATGCTTCCTGTGACGTAGTTGCTTGCATCGCTACCTCCCTCACTGTGTCCATTGCTTCTGAGCTCTTTTTTCAGTTTATCCGCAAATGTATTGGGTACAGAGGCATTTCCTTCCAATGTAACATTCCCACCTTCCCTTTGGATGATAATCTGATGCTCGGTCTCTTTATTTTTCTCTGTGAGAGATTTGATCTCCTCCCTTGCTAATGTCAGCTCACTTTGCAGATTGTTAATTGTAATCCTCATTTCATTCATCTCCCTCCTGAATTCCTCCGTAACTTGGGTTAGCATCTCCTTCGTTTGATCTCCCTGGCTGCTTTCCTTGTCCCTGTTGCGGCCTCCTGCCATTTTGTCCCTTGTCAAGAGAGAGAGAGAGCAAAAGAGAGAGAGAGAGAGCAAGAGAGAGAGAGAGAGCAAGAGAGAGAGAGAGAGCAAGAGAGAGAGAGAGCAAGAGAGAGAGAGCAAGAGAGAGAGAGAGAGAGAGAGCAGAGAGAGAGAGAGCAAAAGAGAGAGAGAGAGCAAAAGAGAGAGAGAGAGAGAGAGAGAGAGAGAGAGAGAGAGAGAGAGAGAGAGAGAGAGAGAGAGACAGAGAGAGAGAGAGAGAGAGAGAGAGAGAGAGAGAGAGAGAGAGAGAGAGAGAGAGAGAGAGAGAGAGAGAGAGAGAGAGAGAGAGAGAGAGAGAGAGAGAGAGAGAGAGAGAGAGAGAGAGAGAGAGAGAGAGAGAGAGAGAACGTGTGTGCGCTTGGGATGGGGTTACTAGGAGGTGAGGTGTTCAGCTTACAGCAGGTAAGAAGGGGGGTGGATTATGAGAGGTTTTATCTCCTTTCCACAAAAGGTGTTAATCCCTTCTAGCCTGTGTGTGCGTGTGTGTGAGTGCATACGTACGTGGGCTTGAGTGCGTGCGTGTGTGTGTGTGCGTGCGCGTGCGTGTCACTAGTTCACGGAAGCGGTAACTTTTACCCAGAATGAGCCACACCGAGATTTTAAATATATATACCATCCTGAACAAGAATTTGATAATATTTTACCTCACACTGTACACCTGATTACTTGACCAGAGAGGGGGTACATACCAGTATGATTCCCGCTGACACAACTAGATGAGTAATGATGATGTATGGTTGATGATGGTGCTCCGTCGTCGCCTTTCCACTTGGTGATTCTCTAAGTGCTAGTAGATTGGCGATGTCGATTCTTTTCTACACAAATGTCTGGAGTCACAGTCACCACCCAACAAACACAGACACAGTTCCACGGCGGGCCGTCCCACCTGGCCATCAGGTCAGGTCAGGTCAGGTCACTACTCGGTCCTCCACACTCTATGCACTGGTGATTCCACTAGCTACACTTTGCTTTTTTCGCACTATCGCTAGCGATATGATTATGCTATGTAGCACCCTGCTAGCTACACACGGCGAGAGGCCAAATACTATGATCTAGCCTCAATAATCCTTCAATGTCCCGAGAAATTCACGAATTTCCGCGGACCTCGCTAATCGCGTGTCTCTCCTACCGTCGCTGGCCTACTACGTGTGTGTGTGTGTGTGTGTGTGTGTGTACTCACCTAGTTGTACTCACCTAGTTGTGCTTGCGGGGGTTGAGCTCTGGCTCTTTGGTTCCGCCTCTCAACTGTCAATCAACAGGTGTACAGGTTCCTGAGCCTATTGGACTCTATCATATCTACACTTGAAACTGTGTATGAAGTCAGCCTCCACCACATCACTTCCTAATTCATTCCATTTGTCAACCACTCTGACACTAAAAAAGTTCTTTCTAATATCTCTGTGGCTCATTTGGGCACTCAGTTTTCACCTGTGTCCTTTAGTGCGTGTGCCACTTGTGGTAAACAGCCTGTCTTTATCAACCCTGTCAATTCCCTTGAGGATCTTGAATGTGGTGATCATGTCCCCCCTAACTCTTCTGTCTTCCAACGAAGTGAGGTTTAATTCCCGTAGTCTCTCCTCGTAGCTCATACCTCTCAGCTCGGGTACTAGTCTGGTGGCAAACCTTTGAACCTTTTCCATTTTAGTCTTATGCTTGACTAGATATGGACTTCATGCTGGTGCCGCATACTCCAGGACTGGTCTGATATATGTGGTATATAATGTTCTGAAAGATTCCTTACACAAGTTTCTAAAGGCCGTTCTTATGTTAGCCAACCTGGCATATGCTGCTGCTGTTATCCTCTTGATATGAGCATCAGGGGACAGGTCTTGCGTGATATCAACCCCCAGGTCTTTCTCTCTCTCGGGCTCTTGAAGTATTTCATCTCCCAAGTGATACCTTGTATCTGGTCTCCTGCTTCCTACCCCTATCTTCATTACATTACATTTGCTTGGATTAAACTCTAACAGACATTTGTTCGACCATTCCTGCAGCTTGTCCAGGTCTTCTTGAAGCCTCAAGCTGTCCTCCTCTGTCTTAATCCTTTTCATAATTTTGGCGTCATCAGCAAACATTGAGAGGAATGAGTCTATACCCTCTGGGAGATCATTTACATATATCAGAAACAGGATAGGTCCAAGTACAGAGCCCTGTGGGACTCCACTGGTGACTTCACGCCAGTCTGAGGTCTCACCCCTCACTGTAACTCTCTGCTTCCTATTGTTTAGGTACTCCCTTATCCACTGGAGCGCCCTACCAGTTACTCCTGCCTGTTTCTCTAGCTTATGCATCAACCTTTTATGGGGTACTGTGTCAAAGGCTTTCCGACAGTCCAAAAAAATGCAGTCCGCCCACCCTTCTCTTTCTTGTTTAATCTTTGTCACCTGATCGTAGAATTCTATCAATTCTGTACGCCAAGATTTACCCTCCCTGAACCCATGTTGATGGGTTGTCACGAAGTCTCTTCTCTCCAGATGTGTTACTAGGTTTTTTCTCACAATCTTCTCCATCACCTTGCATGGTATACAAGTTAAGGACACTGGCCTGTAGTTCAGTGCCTCTTGTCTGTCACCCTTTTTGTATATTGGTACTACATTAGCAGTCTTCCATATTTCTGGTAGGTACCCCGTTTCCAGTGACCTACTATACACTATGGAGAGTGGTAGGCAAAGTGCTCTTGCACACTCTTTCCATACCCATGGCGAGATTCCATCCGGCCCAACAGCTTTTCTCACATCCAGCTCCAATAGGTGCTTTTTGACCTCATCTCTTGTAATTTCGAACCTATCCAAGGTCACCTGGTTTGCTGCCACCTCTTCTAGCGCCGCGAGATCTCCCTGTTCTATTGTAAAGACCTCCTGGAACCTTTTGTTGAGTTCTTCACACACCTCTTTGTCATTCTCTGTGTACCTGTCCTCGCCCACCCTAAGTTTCATCACCTGTTCCATCTCTGTTGTCTTCCTCCTGATGTGACTGTGTAGTAGCTTTGGTTCGGTCTTGGCTTTATTAGCTATATCATTTTCATACCTTTTCTCAGCTGCTCTTCTCACACTGACATACTCGTTACTGGTTCTCTGGTATCTCTCTCTACTTTCTGGTGTTCTGTTATTACGGAAGTTCCTCCATGGCCTTTTGTTCTGCTCCTTTGCTTTCATACATTCCTTATTAAACCACGGATTCTTCCTTTGCTTCTCTGTTTTTTCCTGTCGGGCTGGGACAAACCTGCTTACAGCCTCCTGACATTTTTGGGTGACATAGTCCATCATGTCTTGTACGGACTTGGTTCCGAGTTCTGTGTCCCAATGTATATCCCATAGGAATTTATTCATTTCCTCATAGTTTCCCTTTCGGTACGCCAGCCCTTTGGTTCCCAGTTCTTTTTTGGGGGTGATAATTCCCAGTTCAACCAGGTACTCAAAGCTCAATACACTGTGATCACTCATTCCCAAGGGGGCTTCCAACTTAACTTCCCT
>NC_091160.1:13538937-13561976 GCF_040958095.1 Procambarus clarkii
ACTCGTTCCTGGTTCTCTGGTATCTCCCTCTACTTTCTGGTGTTCTGTTATTACTGAAGTTCCTCCATGGCCTTTTGTTCTGCTCCTTTGCTTTCATACATTCCTTATTAAACCACGGATTCTTCCTTTGCTTCTCTGTTTTTCCTGTCGGGCTGGGACTAACCTGCTTACAGCCTCCTGACATTTTTGGGTGACATAGTCCATCATGTCTTGTATGGACTTGGTTCCGAGTTCTGTGTCCCAATGTATATCCCATAGGAATTTATTCATTTCCTCATAGTTTCCCTTTCGGTACGCCAGCCCTTTGGTTCCCAGTTCTTTTTTGGGGGTGATAATTCCCAGCTCAACCAGGTACTCAAAGCTCAATACACTATGATCACTCATTCCCAAGGGGGCTTCCAACTTAACTTCCCTTATATCCGACTCATTTAGGGTAAATATCAGATCAAGCAAGGCAGGTTCATCCCATCCTCTCATTCTTGTTGGTCCCTTGACGTGTTGACTTAGAAAGTTTCTTGTTGCCACATCCAGCAGCTTAGCTCTCCATGTGTCTGGGCCTCCATGTGGGTCTCTGTTCCCCCAATCTATCTTCCCATGGTTGAAGTCTCTCATGATTAGAAGTCTGGATCCGTTCCTGCTAGCCACAGAAGCTGCTCTCTCTATTATATTGATTGTGGCCAAGTTGTTTCTATCATATTCCTGTCTGGGTCTTCTGTCATTTGGTGGGGGGTTATATATGACTACTATTATAATTTCCTTCCTCCAGTTGCTATGGTGCCTGAAATGTAGTCACTGAAACCTTCACAGTTCTAAATTACCATCTCTTCGAAACTCCAACCTTCTCTTAGTAGCAGAGCTACACCACCTCTTCCACTCCCTTCTCTCTCTTTCCTCACTACATAGTAGCCCTGTGGAAACACTGCGTTTGTTATGATTTTCGTTAACTTTGTTTCTGTGAGTGCTATTATGTCTGGGTTTTCTTCTAGTGCCCATTCTCTAAGTTCACTTCCTTTATTTGAAATCCCATCTATGTTAGTGTACATCGCCTTGAAGCTCACTTTCTTCTGTTTATTTTCATGTCCCTTTCTTGGCGAGCATTCTGCTGGTGTGGGAAGCTGTTCTGTGGGTGAGAGGATTTGTGAGGTGGTTTGCAGGGTCTCAGAGGATTTTGGGGTGGGGGGTGGGGGTTTAAGGGAAGGGGGGACAGGTAGGGTGTGGGTTAAGGAGATAGGGGGGACATGGAGGATACACAGTGAGGGGGGAGGAGGGATAGGGAGGGTATGGGATGAAGGGGGAGGGGGGACAGGGGGAAGAAGGTGGGATGGGGGACATGATGGGAATGGGGAAGGGGTGTCAGGGTCAGAATGGGGTGGGGTGGGAGGAAGGGTTGGGTGAGGGCAGGTAGGGTGAGGGGAAGGGAGGGTTTCTATGCAGAGGGGGTGGGTGTGTTGCCCCCCCCCCCCTCTGGTGTTGCTGGGATGCTGGTTTTGGGTTCTCCTCTTGTCTCTGGGACTGTTGTGATGAGAGCTGTGATTTCCTGGTTTGCTCCTCTCTCCCTGCGCTTCCTCCTTGCCTCTGCTGCCCTGGCTCTCTCCTCCTTCGTCCTGTCCCTCTGCAGGAATACTTTTGTGTATCCCTCCATATGCTGCAGACGACTCTTCCTTTCGAGAATGTCCTCCTTCGTGGTTTCGTTTGTAAACACCACCTTTACAAGTCGGTTTCTGTCCTTGTTGTACCAGCCCAACCTGAAAACCTTCTCTATGTTATGTACAGCCCCTTCCATCTGTAACCCCTTCAGTAGCCCTATATACTGCCTCTCTATCCTTGCCATTCCATTCTTGCCTGTTGGATCCTTCCTGTTCTTTGATGCCTACAACTACCACTGATCTTTTCCTCTCCAGCAGTTGAGTGGTGCACCTTGCTGCTTCCTGTGACGTAGCTGCTTGCATCGCTACCTTCCTCACTGTGTCCATTGCTTCTGAGCTCTTTTTCAGTATATCCGCAAACGTATCGGGTACAGAGGCATTTCCTTCCAATGTAACATTCCCATCTTCCCTTTGGACGATAATCTGATGCTCGGTCTCTTTATTTTTCTCTGTGAGAGATTTGATCTCCTCCCTTGCTGATGTCAGCTCACTTTGCAGATTGTTAATTGTAATCCTCATTTCTTTCATCTCCCTCCTGAATTCCTCCGGAACTTGGGTTAGCATCTTCGTTTGATCTCCCTGGCTGCTTTCCTTGTCCCTGTTGCGGCCTCCTGCCATTTTGTCCCTTGTCAAGAGAGAGAGAGAGCAAGAAAGAGAGAGAGCAAGAGAGAGAGAGAGCAAGAGAGAGAGCAAGAGAGAGAGCAAGAGAGAGAGAGAGAGAGAGAGCAAGAGAGAGAGAGAGCAAGAGAGGGAGAGAGAGAGAGAGAGAGAGCAAGAGAGAGAGAGAGCAAGAGAGGGAGAGAGAGAGAGAGAGAGAGAGAGAGAGAGAGAGAGAGAGAGAGAGAGAGAGAGAGAGAGAGAGAGAGAGAGAGAGAGAGAGAGAGAGAGAGAGAGAGAGAGAGAGAGAGAGAGAGAGAGAGAGAGAGAGAGAGAGAGAGAGAGAACGTGTGTGCGCTTGGGATGGGGTTACTAGGAGGTGAGGTGTTCAGCTTACAGCAGGTAAGAAGGGGGGTGGATTATGAGAGGTTTTATCTCCTTTCCACGAAAGGTGTTAATCCCTTCTAGCCTGTGTGTGCGTGTGTGTGTGCGTGCATACGTACGTGGGCTTGAGTGCGTGCGTGCGTCACTAGTTCACGGAAGCGGTAACTTCTACCCAGAATGAGCCACACCAAGATTTTCAATATATATACTATCCTGAACAAGAATTTGATAATATTTTACCTCACACTGTACACCTGATTACTTGACCAGAGAGGGGGTACATACCAGTATGATTCCCGCTCACACAACTAGATGAGTAATGATGATGTATGGTTGACGATGGTGCTCCGTCATAGCCTTTCCACTTGGTGATTCTCTAAGTCCTAGTAGATTGACGATGTCGATTGTTTCCTACACAAATCTCTGGAGTCACAGTCACCACCCAACAAACACAGACACAGTTCCACGGCGGGCCGTCCCACCTGGCCGTCAGGTCAGGTCAGGTCAGGTCACTACTCGGTACTCCACACTTTATGCACTGGTGATTCCACTAGCTACACGTTGGTTTTTTCGCACTATCGCTAGCGATATGACTATGCTATGTAGCACCCTGCTAGCTACACACTGCGAGAGGCCAAATACAATGATCTAGCCTCAATAATCCTTCAATGTCCCGAGAAATTGAGGAATTTCCGCGGACCTCGCTAATCGCGTGTCTCTCCTACCGTCGCTGGCCTACTACGTGTGTGTGTGTGTGTGTGTGTGTGTGTGTGTGTGTGTGTGTGTGTGTGTGTGTGTGTGTGTGTGTGTGTGTGTGTGTGTGTGTGTGTGTGTGTGTGTGTGTGTGTGTGTGTGTGTGTGTGTGTGTGTGTGTGTTTGTGTGTGTGCGTGTGTGTGTCTGTGTGTGTGTGTGTGTGTGTGTGTGTGTGTGTGTGTGTGTGTGTACTCACCTAGTTGTACTCACGTAGTTGTGCTTGCAGGGGTTGAGCTCTGGCTCTTTGGTCCCGCCTCTCAACTGTCAATCAACAGGTGTACAGGTTCCTGAGCCTATTGGGCTCTATCATATCTACACTTGAAACTGTGTATGGAGTCAGCATCCACCACATCACTTCCTAATGCATTCCATTTGTCAACCACTCTGACACTAAAAAAGTTCTTTCTAATATCTCTGTGGCTCATTTGGGCACTCAGTTTCCATCTGTGTCCCCTAGTGTGTGTGCCCTTTGTGTTAAACAGCCTGTCTTTATCAACCCTGTCAATTCCCTTGAGGATCTTGAATGTGGTGATCATGTCCCCCCCTAACTCTTCTGTCTTCCAACGAAGTGAGGTTTAATTCCCGTAGTCTCTCCTCGTAGCTCATGCCTCTCAGCTCGGGTACTAGTCTGGTGGCAAACCTTTGAACCTTTTCCATTTTAGTCTTATGCTTGACTAGATATGGACTCCATGCTGGGGCTGCATACTCCAAGATTGGTCTGACATATGTGGTATATAATGTTCTGAAAGATTCCTTACACAAGTTTCTAAAGGCCATTCTTATGTTAGCCAACCTGGCATATGCTGCTGCTGTTTTCCTCTTGATATGAGCATCAGGGGACAGGTCTGGCGTGATATCAACCCCCAGGTCTTTCTCTCTCTCGGACTCTTGAAGTATCTCATCTCCCAAGTGATACCTTGTATCTGGTCCAACCCGTTCTCACACAAGACAGCACATATATGACTTAATGCTTAAAGTCAATATGTTGAATATGAATTAGTAAATATGTGATATATTCCCAGTTACTTTTTTACCAAGGCCCAAACTCTTCCTCACGTACCAATTTACGTCTCACAGTACCCGTCCGTCAACATAGATAGCAGAATATTTGTGATTGGTTCAATTATAAGGAAAATTGTAGTTTTCCGGTCCCACATGGGTTGTGAAATTTTCCTACTATTGTCCATGCTCTTAGAATATTACAGATCAGCTACTTCCTATTGAAGGCTCGTAGTTTTGTTGTGAGAAATATTAGTTGTTCTTAGTAAATTATAATAAGCACTATAAATTATTACATAGAATAACAGTCCTTCACCAATCAATATTATATACCATAGTTTGTGCTTTACAAATCTTTAAAGGATGTTTTGTAGGAACGCTAACAGAAAACGATGTTACAATTGAATGTCTATGGGGTAAACTACTGCAAACAGGACGGTATTGTGTCTACTATACCAACTAATAGCTAGGATGGGTATATTGTCACCTACCGCCTGTTTTATGCCCGAAACGCTTTGCGTAATAGTGGCTTTAGGCATTGTATGTACTAGCTCTACCTATAAGTCAAACAATCCTTGTAAATATTTATTGTATGTATGTACTTTACCTAAATAAAATTGTATTGTATTGTATTGTATTGTTAGGTGGGAAAGGGGTTCAATACCACCCACAGGATGGGTATGAGGGTCACATCCACCCACAGGATGAGTATGGGGATCACATACACCCACAGGAAGGGTATGGGGTCCAATACCACCCACAGGATGAGTATGGCGTCCACTACAACCCACAGGATGGGTATGGGGCTCCAACCACCCATAGAATGGGTATGGGGCTCCAACCACAAATAAAATGGGTATAGGGTCCAATAACACCCACTGGATGTGTATGGCGTCCATTGCCGCGCATCGAGCTCGAAAACCGCAGCATTCATCTCAGAACCATGCCTATTTCACACAGATTCCTTAATAAACGTAAGAGTTTTATATGTCACAATAAAGATATAAATATAAGCTTCATTCTAAATACCTTACCATGGGCATATTTAAATTTAAAGCGAAGATACGTGTACTTTTATAATCGCCGAGCTTTGACCCCGGTCAGATTGATCGACCGAGCAACTCTCTCAGAACAATGTTTATTTCACGTGAATTCGTTAATAAACACAAATGTTTTATATGTCTTAAGCAAGATAGAAATAAGAGCTTCATTTTAAATACATTACAATATACATATTTATAGCTCAAGTGAAGATACATATGATTTTATAGTAGCGCTCAGTAGCTCGTCGGGCATGGAGTGCAGACGCCTACGCACTTGCCGATATATTGTATAATTAACAAAGATACGCTAATAAAGCCTAAAATCTTATATGCCTCCAGAAAGACCGAGATATGAACATTATTATGATTGCACCAAATGAAATATATCATGTTCGAGAACAAAGATATATCAATTTTAAATTAAGTTTCGACTCTTACTCGGGCGAGAGAGAGGGGGCGACTCTCGCCCCATCTATTGGAGATTCTGTCCACTAAAGACCCAAAGCTACTCAAACCCTCCTAGCATTATTTAAGTAATGAAGTAATATGGTATATTTACTCACTATAATGTGGGTGCTGAATGCAGAACATGAGAAAACATATATTTACTCCAAACTAATATAATTTCATTATGAAATAAGTAAATAAGCAGCATCAAAGGAAGTCGACGGTCCAAGCGTCAATGTTGTGGAACGACTTATCCAAGATATATCGTTGTTTGGTAAGTGTTTGTTGGCATATCCAGTTGTCGCACTTCTCTGCACAAATTATCACAAATTTAAATTATAATGTTAACAAGTAGAATACGTATTTTTAATAAAATCTAACATAACTAGCCAGAAAACATTTAACATTTATTAAAAAATATATGTTTGGAAGTTAAATCGACTTCATAGGACAATAGTTTTGTTATATATACTCGTTATTCGTTGACATGCGTTCGCTACTTAAACTACCATGTACTGTACTTATATAAAATCTCCCATGTCTCTTCGCTCATCTCACCGAACCCAACAGGCTCTGTGATATATTGTTTAATTAATTGAGATTCACAAATAAAGCTTATAATTGTATCTGTTAACAAAAAGGCAGAGCTTAGTTTAGTTCATTTATTATGCACCCCATACCCATCTTATGAGCGATAGTGGAGTGTTACAGAGGCACATAATGGGCTCAGGGACTGAGCCCCACAATTCATATAGCCAAGCAAGTTATAATCTTGATAAGCTAGTTACAAAAGTCAATGCACATTGTAACATCAACAATGGGCTCGAGACCGACCACAAGTACAGTTTATAATTTAAGCAACTGACATATATGGAGGGCTAGTGTCACAATTAATATGTTTATCCTACACATAACCCCCTCTCCCCCATCCAATAGGCAGCGTTGGATAGGTTACAATCAAGTCGGTTTTTTTTGTATTCAGAGATTAGATCTTATTGGGTGAGGAAGGATATTCATATTTTAAAGAAGGCTTCTTGGCTGATGCTCTCCATTGATGGAAAATCTACAACTTTTTGAAAATCAATGATAGTTTGATCTAGATATTGTAATTAACGAAAGTATTTATGTCATCTGAAAGGTAGAAATATAGGCTACATTTAAAATCCTTTGTCATAAATATAACTGAAGTGAAAACGAAGATATATGCGTTTTGATAGTTACTTGATGGCTAGCTCTGAGAGTGTGAAGCCCTGCACACCAGCCAATAAATTGTATAATTAGTTTCCATATATTTTAATTAATCTTAAAAATCTATATGTCAGAAGAAAGGAAGATGTAGCCGTTAATGTGACAACATTTAAAAATATATATATCTCTTAAGCTAAATAAATAATACCACCTTATCGCCGGTGTCCGGACACATGAAAACTACCTAGGTATCAGTATCCAGCCAGGCGGGGATCACAGGCTGCACAATACTGATAAATTATGTAATGCACTACTTGTGGTCCATCTCGAACCCATTTATGATGTGACGACATATAGTGAATTTGTAACAAGCTCATCAAGATTGTAAACTTGCTTAGCTAAATGAATTGTAGGGTTCGGTCCATTCATTTTCTTTCTTTATTATGCACCCCATAATACACATCCCGTGGGCGGTGGTGTAAAGGATTACAGAGGCACATAATCGGTTCAGGAACTGAACCCTCTAGTTCGTTTAGCTAAGCAAATAACAATCTTTTGACGCTAGTCACAAAATTATTAATGTACATATACTTATGTATACATGTACATATTCATACGTACACAAATATACATAAACATACATATTTAATCACCCCCACAAATACACACATCAGTAATCTTTTGTGTCACAAGTAATTCAACAAGAGGCTCACAACAGTCACTATACAAGGCACTTTACATTTATGAGGAGTCGCACAGTTACTAGTCTTGCTCCACACCCACCCAACTGGGCGGCAGCTTTACAGTCATGTGCTCCACACCCACCCAACTGGGCGGCAGCTTTACAGTCATGTGCTCCACACCCACCCAACTGGGCGGCTGCTTTACAGTCATGTGCTCCATACCCACCCAACTGGGCGGCAGCTTTACAGTCATGTGCATGCATTACCTACAGAAAGCAAATTTTGGATACTTCGCTAAGATTTCGGGCAGCACATCATTATGAATGACGTACTTACACATTTCATGGACACTATTGATGTTGTTATCTTTAAATTCCGCGATTTTTCACATTCCATTATATAATGACGCAAAGTATGCGAATAATTCTGCTGACAGAGTTTACATTTAGTCAAATCTACATCATCAGATGTTACAAACTCCCAGAGGTACTTGTAGCCGAGCCTAAACCTAGCAGTGGTAACAACTAGAAGTCTGCTAACATTATTGGATGACCCATAGACGAGCGATTCATCAAAGTTTATACAATATTGTGAAATTGAGAGTCAGTGTAGTAACATAAATTGGTAAATCATAAATATTGTAAGTTAAGAATCTGATGCATGTGTGTGTGTTGGGGGGGGGGCGGGGGTTATACCCTTGGTAAGCGAGAGTGGAAAGTAACCTTAGACGTACTGCGGTCAATGTGGGGGCGGGGGGATGGAGGGAGGGTGGGAGAGTCAAATTCACCCTCCAACATCTGGGCATAGTACCACCAGCCTCCACAACACTCCATCAGCCTCCAGCTGATGCTTGTAGATGCCTCATCTAACCTCACCTATGTCACACATTAACCTACAGTTCCTGTGATATTTAAACTCCTCATCACAGTGGCGTCTCACCAATATAAACTGAATTGGATTTTTGTCCCGAAATATTTATATGCTGACTGGACTTGTACGTATGTATGTATGTATGTATGCATGTATGTATGTATGTATGTATGTATGTATGTATGTATGTATGTATGTATGTATGTATGTATGTATGTATGTATGTATGTATGTATGTATGTATGTATGTATGCATGCATGTATGCATGTATGTATGTATGTATGTATGTATGGATGGATGGATGTATGTATGTACGCATGCATGTATGTATGGATGTATGTATGTATTCCCAATCACGTTAAAGATTCCCCCTCTATCATCCAGTTTAAGAGAAAACAACTATGCACTAAATAATCAACTCCTTGTAACTTTAATTATACTGACCTTCCTATCTGTATTCAGACTGTGCCTACCATCATTATAGGTGATTATAACGCTAGGCATAGGAATATTGGTAATTCGCAGTTCAGTAATCGTAACGGGCAACCAACTGGTGTCACTATTAGGTAGTCACGATGATGCACAGATTGTGGGTGACCTTGAACCGACGAATATCTACGGAGGTATTCTTGGTCTATGTCTCGGTTTCAACGTCTCCCACACCATGTGCGCCTCGTCAATAGTGCCAGATATGGCGTCTGATCATCTGTCCATGTTAGCCATTGTAAACATTGCAGCTCTATCCTCCCCGGTGGAGTGTTCAAGCGGAAGAGGCTGGCTGTGCCCATCGGATCAACGAGACAATCTTGTTGCTCATGTGTCAGATTGGTACAGTTCATCTGAGCCTTCATCAGTTGAAGATTTTAACAATGGGCTCACAGGTACTCTCGAGCAGTTTATCGAATCACTTGATTCATCGTCCAGGCCACGTAACCCAAATTACACTGGTCATAGCATTTATACTTATTATAATGATTCTAAATTGCATACACTAAAACGCACTGCCAGAATAATTGGACTAGCTTGTAGAAGGACCCGCAGTGCTGAAATGCTTCGGCTCTTTCAAGTGGCTCTGGCTAAGGCCAGGGAACGTATGGTGGAGCTGAGGTAGACAGACTGGGAAACTTTTGTCCGTGGTCTCAATTCTCACTAAGTCGGGCATGGAAGGATATCAACAAGATCAAAGGGAAAAATGCTGCAGAGATCTCGTACCCCTAATCCTCTGCACAGAGCAAATGAGCTTGTTGATGCTTGGCCACGACTTCCAGCTTTGACAGTCTTCCTCTACCCTCACAGAATGAATTAAATAATAGATATACTGATAGGGCAAGGCTCCTTGACTTCATGCTTCATCAAGAGGATGACTGTGACATGCTTTTTACTGAATACAAACTAGATTCTGCTCTACATAAAGGCAAAGCTACATCACCCGGGGAGGATGGAGTTACTGACGGCATACTGCATATGCTTCTGTTTGTTCCAGGGAATACCTTTCTTCAATTGCATAATATGAGCTATGTAACTGGGGAGCTTCCTAAGTCATGGATAAACAGTGTTATTATTCCCATTCCTAAACCTCACCAGCCGAGTGCTTTTCGCCCAATCTCCCTCACTAGTTGTCTCTATAAGTGTCTTGAGAGGATGGTTCTCAACCGTCTCCTTTACAAAATTAATAATATGTTGTCTCCCAGATATATGGCTTTATGCATGGAAAGAGTGTACATCACTGTATTACCACATTCCTCACCCTGCATACTGATAGGTCATATACCACTTTCCTAGATCTTAAGTCAGCCTTTGACATTGCAACCCACACGTCATTCTGAGAGAACTTGCTAAAATGAATGTTGGAATGTTAATGTTAAAAGTTGTTCAAACTGAATAAATATACTAACACTGTACGGTACAGTTGTGTTTAATTATGTTTTGCGATTCCTTTGGAAAAGGTATTTGTGCACCAAGTACTACTAGGTCATTATGAGATATGCTGAATGTTGTCAATATACCATCTGAATACGCTTCACTTTGCGTTAATCATTGGACGTCCTAATGATTAAGGTCCCCAAAAGGACTTAATCAGACCTCAGTGGAAAATTTTACTCTCCCTCTCTCTCTCAGAGCATCCCCTTATGTGTTGTATGTGGGTGCTGAAGTTCAGTCTCTTGTCTATGTATAGGTGAAGGAACTTTCCATAATTGTTATTGCTAATGTTTACTTGTAATACTGGGTATACATCCGGTGTTCTTACCCTCGACCGAGGAGAGGGTAAGCCGCGGTCGTATGGTCTGAAACCCACAAATATTTACAATGGGGGGGGGGTGGATAACATTTCCTCTTGAAGCACGCGCACACAAATGAACTATGTTACTTAACTGGAAGCACTCGTACAACATAATTTACACGATTTCTCAGGATAATTATACTTCTTAGCAGCATATATACAGTATAGCATCTAGGAGGTTCTCTTCAATGATATCTAAGATAATTTAAAGAACCCAAGCAAACTACTGTGGAAATGTGCAGGACAAACATATCAATTGTGACACTAGCTCTCCACATGTGGCATTTGCTTAATTTAGAAACTGTACTTGTGGTCGATCTCGAACCCATGTTGTTGATGTGACGATGTGTTATGAATTTTGTGGCTAGCTCCTCAAGATTGTAACTTGCTTAGATAAATAAATTGTGTTTCAGTCCCTGAATCCATTATGTGATAAATTAACTAAACTAAAAACTATAGTCTGGCGACGAAACCTGAACTGCATAATGTAAATAGGGATTAACCAGAAAAAGATATAGGTGAAGAATAACACCAGGTAAATGCGTTAATTACAATATCTAGATCAAACTAACATTGATTTTCAAAAGGTTGTAGATTTTCCATCAATGGAGAGCATCAGCCAAGAAGCCTTCTTTAAAATATGAATATCTTTCCTCACCCAATAAGATCTAATCTCTGAATAAAACGCAAAAAACGACTTGATTGTAACCTATCCAACGCTGCCTATTGGATGGGGGAGAGGGGGTTATGTGTAGGATAAACATATTAATTGTGACACCCCTCCATATATGTCAGTTGCTTAAATTATAAACTGTACTTGTGGTCGGTCTCGAGCCCATTGTTGATGTGACAATGTGCATTGACTTTTGTAACTAGCTTATCAAGATTATAACTTGCTTGGCTATATGAATTGTGGGGCTCAGTCCCTGAGCCCATTATGTGCCTCTGTAACACTCCACTATCGCTCATAGGATGGGATACGGTGCATAATAATGAACTAAACTAAGCTCTGCCTTTTTGTTAACAGATACAATTATAAGCTTTATTTGTGAATCTCAATTAATTAAACAATATATCACAGAGTATGTAGGGTTCGGTGAGATGAGCGAAGAGACATGGGAGATTTTATATAAGTACAGTACATGGTAGTTTAAGTAGCGAACGCATGTCAACGAATAACGAGTATATATAACAAAACTATTGTCCTATGAAGTCGATTTAACTTCCAAACATATATATCAGTCTCCGTGGTGTAGTGGTAAGACACTCGCCTGGCGTTCCGCGAGCGCTATGTCATGGGTTCGTATCCTGGCCGGGGAGGATTTACTGGGCGCAATTCCTTAACTGTAGCCTCTGTTTAACGCAACAGTAAAATGTGTACTTGGATGAAAAAACGATTCTTCGCGGCAGGGGATCGTATTCCAGGGACCATAGGATTAAGGACTTGCCCGAAACGCTACGCGTACTAGTGGCTGTACAAGAATGTAACAACTCTTGTATATATCTCAAAAAAAAAAAAAAAAAAAAAAAAAATTAATAAATGTTAAATGTTTTCTGGCTAGTTATGTTAGATTTTATTAAAAATACGTATTCTACTTGTTAACATTATAATTTAAATTTGTGATAATTTGTGCAGAGAAGTGCGACAACTGGATATGCCAACAAACACTTACCAAACAATGATATATCTTGGATAAGTCGTTCCACAACATTGACTCTTGGACCGTCGACTTCCTTTGATGCTACTTATTTACTTATTTCATAATGAAATTATATTAGTTTGGAGTAAATATATGTTTTCTCATGTTCTGCATTCAGCACCCACATTATAGTGAGTAAGTATACCATATTACTTCATTACTTAAATAATGCTAGGAGGGTTTGAGTAGCTTTGGGTCTTTAGTGGACAGAATCTCCAATAGATGGGGCGAGAGTCGCCCCCTCTCTCTCGCCCGAGTAAGAGTCGAAACTTAATTTAAAATTGATATATCTTTGTTCTCGAACATGATATATTTCATTTGGTGCAATCATAATAATGTTCATATCTCGGTCTTTCTGGAGGCATATAAGATTTTAGGCTTTATTAGCGTATCTTTGTTAATTATACAATATATCGGCAAGTGCTTAGGCGTCTGCACTCCATGCCCGACGAGCTACTGAGTGCTACTATAAAAACATATGTATCTTCACTTGAGCTATAAATATGTATATTGTAATGTATTTAAAATGAAGCTCTTATTTCTATCTTGCTTAAGACATATAAAACATTTGTGTTTATTAACGAATTCACGTGAAATAAACATTGTTCTGAGAGAGTTGCTCGGTCGATCAATCTGTCCGGGGTCAAAGCTCGGCGATTATAAAAGTACACGTATCTTCGCTTTAAATTTAAATATGCCCATGGTAAGGTATTTACAATGAAGCTTATATTTATATCTTTATTTTGACATATAAAACTCTTACGTTTATTAAGGAATCTGTGTGAAATAGGCATGGTTCTGAGATGAATGCTGCGGTTTTCGAGCTCGATGCGCGGCAATGGACGCCATACACATCCAGTGGGTGTTATTGGACCCTATACCCATTTTATTTGTGGTTGGAGCCCCATACCCATTCTATGGGTGGTTGGAGCCCCATACCCATCCTGTGGGTTGTAGTGGACGCCATACTCATCCTGTGGGTGGTATTGGACCCCATACCCTTCCTGTGGGTGGATATGATCCCCATACTCATCCTGTGGGTGGATGTGACCCTCATACCCATCCTGTGGGTGGTATTGAACCCCTTTCCCACCTAACAGGCGGTAGGTGACAATATACCCATCCTAGCTATTAGTTGGTATAGTAGACAAAATACCGTCCTGTTTGCAGTAGTTTACCCCATAGACAATCAAATGTAACATCGTTTTCTGTTAGCGTTCCTACAAAACATCCTTTAAAGAATTGTAAAGCACAAACTATGGTATATAATATTGATTGGTGAAGGACTGTTATTCTATGTAATAATTTATAGTGCTTATTATAATTTACTAAGAACAACTAATATTTCTCACAACAAAACTACGAGCCTTCAATAGGAAGTAGCTGATCTGTAATATTCTAAGAGCATGGACAATAGTAGGAAAATTTCACAACCCATGTGGGACCTGAAAACTACAATTTTCCTTATAATTGAACCAATCACGAATATTCTGCTATCTATGTTGACGGACGGGTACTGTGAGACGTAAATTGGTACGTGAGGAAGAGTTTGGGCCTTGGTAAAAAAAGTACTGGGAATATATCACATATTTACTAATTCATATTCAACATATTGACTTTAAGCATTAAGTCATATATGTGCTGTCTTGTGTGAGAACGGGTTGATCTGGTCTCCTGCTTCCTACCCCTATCTTCATTACATTACATTTGCTTGGATTAAACTCTAACAGCCATTTGTTCGACCATTCCTGCAGCTTGTCCAGGTCTTCTTGAAGCCTCAAGCTGTCCTCCTCTGTCTTAATCCTTCTCATAATTTTGGCGTCGTCAGCAAACATTGAGAGGAATGAGTCTATACCCTCTGGGAGATCAATTACGTATATCAGAAACAGGATAGGTCCAAGTACAGAGCCCTGTGGGACTCCACTGGTGACTTCACGCCAGTCTGAGGTCTCACCCCTCACTGTAACTCTCTGCTTCCTATTGTTTAGGTACTCCCTTATCCACTGGAGCGCCCTACCAGTTACTCCTGCCTGTTTCTCTAGCTTATGCATCAACCTTTTATGGGGTACTGTGTCAAAGGCTTTCCGACAGTCCAAAAAAATGCAGTCCGCCCACCCTTCTCTTTATTGTTTAATCTTTGTCACCTGATCGTAGAATTCTATCAATTCTGTAAGGCAAGATTTACCCTCCCTGAACCCATGTTGATGGGTTGTCACGAAGTCTCTTCTCTCCAGATGTGTTACTAGGTTTTTTCTCACAATCTTCTCCATTACCTTGCATGGTATACAAGTTAACGACACTGGCCTGTAGTTCAGTGCCTCTTGTCTGTCACCCTTTTTGTTTACTGGTACTACATTAGCAGTCTTCCATATTTCTGGTAGGTCCCCGTTTCCAGTGACCTACTATACACTATGGAGAGTGGTAGGCAAAGTGCTCCTGCACACTCTTTCAATACCCATGGCGAGATTCCATCCGGCCCAACAGCTTTTCTCACATCCAGCTCCAATAGGTGATTCTTGACCTCATCTCTTGTAATTTCGAACCTATCCAAGGTCACCTGGTTTGCTGCCACCTCTTCTAGCGCCGCGACATCTCCCTGTTCTATTGTAAAGACCTCCTGGAACCTTTTGTTGAGTTCTTCACACACCTCTTTGTCATTCTCTGTGTACCTGTCCTCGCCCACCCTAAGTTTCATCACCTGTTCCTTCACTGTTGTCTTCCTCCTGATGTGACTGTGTAGTAGCTTTGGTTCGGTCTTGGCTTTATTAGCTATATCATTTTCATACCTTTTCTCAGCTGCTCTTCTCACACTGACATACTCGTTCCTGGTTCTCTGGTATCTCTCTCTACTTTCTGGTGTTCTGTTATTACGGAAGTTCCTCCATGGCCTTTTGTTCTGCTCCTTTGCTTTCATACATTCCTTATTAAACCACGGATTCTTCCTTTGCTTCTTTGTTTTTTCCTGTCGGGCTGGGACAAACCTGCTTACAGCCTCCTGACATTTTTGGGTGACATAGTCCATCATGTCTTGTACGGACTTGGTTCCGAGTTCTGTGTCCCAATGTATATCCCATAGGAATTTATTCATTTCCTCATAGTTTCCCTTTCGGTACGCCAGCCCTTTAGTTCCCAGTTCTTTTTTGGGGGTGATAATTCCCAGCTCAACCAGGTACTCAAAGCTCAATACACTATGATCACTCATTCCCAAGGGGGCTTCCAACTTAACTTCCCTTATATCCGACTCATTTAGGGTAAATATCAGATCAAGCAAGGCTGGTTCATCCCATCCTCTCATTCTTGTTGGTCCCTTGACGTGTTGACTTAGAAAGTTTCTTGTTGCCACATCCAGCAGCTTAGCTCTCCATGTGTCTGGGCCTCCATGTGGGTCTCTGTTCCCCCAATCTATCTTCCCATGGTTGAAGTCTCTCATGAAGAAGTCTGGGTCCGTTCCTGCTAGCCACAGAAGCTGCTCTCTCTATTATATTGATTGTGGCCAAGTTGTTTCTATCATATTCCTGTCTGGGTCTTCTGTCATTTGGTGGGGAGTTATATATGACTACTATTATAATTTTCTGTCCTCCAGTTGCTATGGTGCCTGAAATGTAGTCACTGAAACCTTCACAGTTCTGAATTACCATCTCTTCGAAACTCCAACCTTCTCTTAGTAGCAGAGCTACACCACCTCTTCCACTCCCTTCTCTCTCTTTCCTCACTACATAGTAGCCCTGTGGAAACACTGCGTTTGTTATGATTTTCGTTAACTTTGTTTCTGTTAGTGCTATTATGTCTGGGTTTTCTTCTAGTGCCCATTCTCTAAGTTCACTTGCTTTATTTGAAATCCCATCTATGTTAGTGTACATCGCCTTGAAGCTCACTTTCTTCTGTTTATTTTCATGTCCCTTTCTTGGCGAGCATTCTGCTGGTGTGGGAAGCTGTTCTGTGGGTGAGAGGATTTGTGAGGTAGTTTGCAGGGTCTCAGAGGATTTTAGGGGGGGGTGGGGGTTTAAGGGAAGGGGGGACAGGTAGGGTGTGGGTTAAGGAGGTAGGGGGGACATGGAGGATACACAGTGAGGGGGGAAGAGGGATAGGGAGGGTATGGGATGAAGGGGGAGGGGGGGCAGGGGGAAGAAGGTGGGAGGGGGGACATGATGGGAATGGGGAAGGGGTGTCAGGGTCAGAATGGGGTGGGGTGGGAGGGATTGTTGGGTGGGGGCAGGTAGGGTGAGGGGAAGGGAGGGTTTCTATGCAGAGGGGGGTGGTGGTGTTGCCCCCCCCCCCCTCTGGTGTTGCTGGGATGCTGGTTTTGGGTTCTCCTCTTGTCTCTGGGACTGTTGTGATGAGGGCTGTGATTTCCTGGTTTGCTCCTCTCTCCCTGCGCTTCCTCCTTGCCTCTGCTGCCCTGGCTGTCTCCTCCTTCGTCCTGTCTTTCTGCAGGAATACTTTTTTGTATCCCTCCATATGCTGCAGACGACTCTTCCTTTCGAGAATGTCCTCCTTCGTGGTTTCGTTTGTAAACACCACCTTTACAAGTCGGTTTCTGTCCTTGTTGTACCAGCCCAACATGAAAACCTTCTCTATGTTATGTACAGCCCCTTCCATCTGTAACCCCTTCAGTAGCCCATATACTGCCTCTCTATCCTTGCCATTCCATTCTTGCCTGTTGGATCCTTCCTGTTCTTTGATGCCTACAACTACCACTGATCTTTTCCTCTCCAGCAGTTGAGTGGTGCATCATGCTGCTTCCTGTGACGTAGCCGCTTGCATCGCTACCTTCCTCACTGTGTCCATTGCTTCTGAGCTCTTTTTCCGTATATCCGCAAATGTATCGGGTACAGAGGCATTTCCTTCCAATGTAACATTCCCACCTTCCCTTTGGACGATAATCTGATGCTCGGTCTCTTTATTTTTCTCTGTGAGAGATTTGATCCCTTGCTGATGTCAACTCACTTTGCAGATTGTTAATTGTAATCCTCATTTCATTCATTTACCTCCTGAATTCCTCCGGAACTGGGGTTAGCATCTTCGTTAGATCTCCCTGGCTGCTTTCCTTGTCCCTATTGCGGCCTCCTGCCATTTTGTCCCTTGTCAAGAGAGAGAGAGAGAGCAAAAGAGAGAGAGAGAGAGAGAGCAAGAGAGAGAGAGAGCAAGAGAGAGAGAGAGCAAGAGAGAGAGAGAGCAAGAGAGAGAGAGAGCAAGAGAGAGAGAGAGCAAGAGAGGAGAGAGCAAGAGAGAGAGAGAGCAAGAGAGAGAGAGCAAGAGAGAGACAAGAGAGAGAGCAAGAGAGAGAGAGAGAGAGAGAGAGAGCAAGAGAGAGAGAGAGAGAGAGAGAGAGAGAGAGAGAGAGAGAGAGAGAGAGAGAGAGAGAGAGAGAGAGAGAGAGAGAGAGAGAGAGAGAGAGAGAGAGAGAGAGAGAGAGGAGAGAGAGAGAGAGAGAGAGAGAGAGAGAGAGAGAGAGAGAGAGAGAGAGAGAGAGAGAGAGAGAGAGAGAGAGAGAGAGAGAGAGAGAGAGAGAGAGAGAGAGAGAGAGAGAGAGAGAGAGATCTTGAATGTGGTGATCATGTCCCCCCCTAACTCTTCTGTCTTCCAACGAAGTGAGGTTTAATTCCCGTAGTCTCTCCTCGTAGCTCATGCCTCTCAGCTCGGGTACTAGTCTGGTGGCAAACCTTTGAACCTTTTCCATTTTAGTCTTATGCTTGACTAGATATGGACTCCATGCTGGGGCTGCATACTCCAAGATTGGTCTGACATATGTGGTATATAATGTTCTGAAAGATTCCTTACACAAGTTTCTAAAGGCCATTCTTATGTTAGCCAACCTGGCATATGCTGCTGCTGTTTTCCTCTTGATATGAGCATCAGGGGACAGGTCTGGCGTGATATCAACCCCCAGGTCTTTCTCTCTCTCGGACTCTTGAAGTATCTCATCTCCCAAGTGATACCTTGTATCTGGTCCAACCGTTCTCACACAAGACAGCACATATATGACTTAATGCTTAAAGTCAATATGTTGAATATGAATTAGTAAATATGTGATATATTCCCAGTTACTTTTTTTACCAAGGCCCAAACTCTTCCTCACGTACCAATTTACGTCTCACAGTACCCGTCCGTCAACATAGATAGCAGAATATTTGTGATTGGTTCAATTATAAGGAAAATTGTAGTTTTCCGGTCCCACATGGGTTGTGAAATTTTCCTACTATTGTCCATGCTCTTAGAATATTACAGATCAGCTACTTCCTATTGAAGGCTCGTAGTTTTATTGTGAGAAATATTAGTTGTTCTTAGTAAATTATAATAAGCACTATAAATTATTACATAGAATAACAGTCCTTCACCAATCAATATTATATACCATAGTTTGTGCTTTACAAATCTTTAAAGGATGTTTTGTAGGAACGCTAACAGAAAACGATGTTACAATTGAATGTCTATGGGGTAAACTACTGCAAACAGGACGGTATTGTGTCTACTATACCAACTAATAGCTAGGATGGGTATATTGTCACCTACCGCCTGTTTTATGCCCGAAACGCTTTGCGTAATAGTGGCTTTAGGCATTGTATGTACTAGCTCTACCTATAAGTCAAACAATCCTTGTAAATATTTATTGTATGTATGTACTTTACCTAAATAAAATTGTATTGTATTGTATTGTTAGGTGGGAAAGGGGTTCAATACCACCCACAGGATGGGTATGAGGGTCACATCCACCCACAGGATGAGTATGGGGATCACATACACCCACAGGAAGGGTATGGGGTCCAATACCACCCACAGGATGAGTATGGCGTCCACTACAACCCACAGGATGGGTATGGGGCTCCAACCACCCATAGAATGGGTATGGGGCTCCAACCACAAATAAAATGGGTATAGGGTCCAATAACACCCACTGGATGTGTATGGCGTCCATTGCCGCGCATCGAGCTCGAAAACCGCAGCATTCATCTCAGAACCATGCCTATTTCACACAGATTCCTTAATAAACGTAAGAGTTTTATATGTCACAATAAAGATATAAATATAAGCTTCATTCTAAATACCTTACCATGGGCATATTTAAATTTAAAGCGAAGATACGTGTACTTTTATAATCGCCGAGCTTTGACCCCGGACAGATTGATCGACCGAGCAACTCTCTCAGAACAATGTTTATTTCACGTGAATTCGTTAATAAACACAAATGTTTTATGTCTTAAGCAAGATAGAAATAAGAGCTTCATTTTAAAACATTACAATATACATATTTATAGCTCAAGTGAAGATACATATGATTTTATAGTAGCGCTCAGTAGCTCGTCGGGCATGGAGTGCAGACGCCTACGCACTTGCCGATATATTGTATAATTAACAAAGATACGCTAATAAAGCCTAAAATCTTATATGCCTCCAGAAAGACCGAGATATGAACATTATTATGATTGCACCAAATGAAATATATCATGTTCGAGAACAAAGATATATCAATTTTAAATTAAGTTTCGACTCTTACTCGGGCGAGAGAGAGGGGGCGACTCTCGCCCCATCTATTGGAGATTCTGTCCACTAAAGACCCAAAGCTACTCAAACCCTCCTAGCATTATTTAAGTAATGAAGTAATATGGTATATTTACTCACTATAATGTGGGTGCTGAATGCAGAACATGAGAAAACATATATTTACTCCAAACTAATATAATTTCATTATGAAATAAGTAAATAAGCAGCATCAAAGGAAGTCGACGGTCCAAGAGTCAATGTTGTGGAACGACTTATCCAAGATATATCGTTGTTTGGTAAGTGTTTGTTGGCATATCCAGTTGTCGCACTTCTCTGCACAAATTATCACAAATTTAAATTATAATGTTAACAAGTAGAATACGTATTTTTAATAAAATCTAACATAACTAGCCAGAAAACATTTAACATTATTAAAAAATATATGTTTGGAAGTTAAATCGACTTCATAGGACAATAGTTTTGTTATATATACTCGTTATTCGTTGACATGCGTTCGCTACTTAAACTACCATGTACTGTACTTATATAAAATCTCCCATGTCTCTTCGCTCATCTCACCGAACCCTACAGGCTCTGTGATATATTGTTTAATTAATTGAGATTCACAAATAAAGCTTATAATTGTATCTGTTAACAAAAAGGCAGAGCTTAGTTTAGTTCATTTATTATGCACCCCATACCCATCTTATGAGCGATAGTGGAGTGTTACAGAGGCACATAATGGGCTCAGGGACTGAGCCCGACAATTCATATAGCCAAGCAAGTTATAATCTTGATAAGCTAGTTACAAAAGTCAATGCACATTGTAACATCAACAATGGGCTCGAGACCGACCACAAGTACAGTTTATAATTTAAGCAACTGACATATATGGAGGGCTAGTGTCACAATTAATATGTTTATCCTACACATAACCCCCTCTCCCCCATCCAATAGGCAGCGTTGGATAGGTTACAATCAAGTCGGTTTTTTTTTGTATTCAGAGATTAGATCTTATTGGGTGAGGAAGGATATTCATATTTTAAAGAAGGCTTCTTGGCTGATGCTCTCCATTGATGGAAAATCTACAACTTTTTGAAAATCAATGATAGTTTGATCTAGATATTGTAATTAACGAAAGTATTTATGTCATCTGAAAGGTAGAAATATAGGCTACATTTAAAATCCTTTGTCATAAATATAACTGAAGTGAAAACGAAGATATATGCGTTTTGATAGTTACTTGATGGCTAGCTCTGAGAGTGTGAAGCCCTGCACACCAGCCAATAAATTGTATAATTAGTTTCCATTATTTTAATTAATCTTAAAAATCTATATGTCAGAAGAAAGGAAGATGTAGCCGTTAATGTGACAACATTTAAAAAAATATATATCTCTTAAGCTAAATAAATAATACCACCTTATCGCCGGTGTCCGGACACATGAAAACTACCTAGGTATCAGTATCCAGCCAGGGGATCACAGGCTGCACAATACTGATAAATTATGTAATGCACTACTTGTGGTCCATCTCGAACCCATTTATGATGTGACGACTTATAGTGAATTTTGTAACAAGCTCATCAAGATTGTAACTTGCTTAGCTAAATGAATTGTAGGGTTCGGTCCATTCATTTTCTTTCTTTATTATGCACCCCATAATACACATCCCGTGGGCGGTGGTGTAAAGGATTACAGAGGCACATAATCGGTTCAGGAACTGAACCCTCTAGTTCGTTAGCTAAGCAAATAACAATCTTTTGACGCTAGTCACAAAATTATTAATGTACATATACTTATGATACAATACATATTCATACGTACACAAATATACATAAACATACATATTTAATCACCCCCACAAATACACACATCAGTAATCTTTTGTGTCACAAGTAATTCAACAAGAGGCTCACAACAGTCACTATACAAGGCACTTTACATTTATGAGGAGTCGCACAGTTACTAGTCTTGCTCCACACCCACCCAACTGGGCGGCAGCTTTACAGTCATGTGCTCCACACCCACCCAACTGGGCGGCAGCTTTACAGTCATGTGCTCCACACCCACCCAACTAGGCGGCTGCTTTACAGTCATGTGCTCCATACCCACCCAACTGGGCGGCAGCTTTACAGTCATGTGCATGCATTACCTACAGAAAGCAAATTTTGGATACTTCGCTAAGATTTCGGGCAGCACATCATTATGAATGACGTACTTACACATTTCATGGACACTATTGATGTTGTTATCTTTAAATTCCGCGATTTTTCACATTCCATTATAAATGACGCAAAGTATGCGAATAATTCTGCTGACAGAGTTTACATTTAGTCAAATCTACATCATCAGATGTTACAAACTCCCAGAGGTACTTGTAGCCGAGCCTAAACCTAGCAGTGGTAACAACTAGAAGTCTGCTAACATTATTGGATGACCATAGACGAGCGATTCATCAAAGTTTATACAATATTGTGAAATTGAGAGTCAGTGTAGTAACATAAATTGGTAAATCATAAATATTGTAAGTTAAGAATCTGATGCATGTGTGTGTGTTGGGGGGGGGCGGGGGTTATACCCTTGGTAAGCGAGAGTGGAAAGTAACCTTAGACGTACTGCGGTCATGTGGGGGCGGGGGGGATGGAGGGAGGGTGGGAGAGTCAAATTCACCTCCAACATCTGGGCATAGTACCACCAGCCTCCACAACACTCCATCAGCCTCCAGCTGATGCTTGTAGATGCCTCATCTAACCTCACCTATGTCACACATTAACCTACAGTTCCTGTGATATTTAAACTCTCATCACAGTGGCGTCTCACCAATATAAACTGTATTGGATTTTTGTCCCGAAATATTATATGCTGACTGGACTTGTACGTATGTATGTAGGTATGTATGCATGTATGTATGTATGTATGTATGTATGTATGTATGTATGTATGTATGTATGTATGTATGTATGT
>NC_091160.1:13562476-13602476 GCF_040958095.1 Procambarus clarkii
TCAACTACCGCCCATAGTGTTTGCATAGTGTCCACTACCGTCCATAGTGTTTGTATAGTGTCCACTACCGCTCATAGTGTTATTATGGGGTCCACTACCCCTCATAGTGTTATTATAGGGTCCACTACCCCTCATAGTGTCGGTATGGGGGTCCATTACTACCCACAGGGTGTGTCTGGGTTCTATTTTTTTCTGTATAGCAGAGGTGGCAATACTGCTTTCCCAATCTCATTTGATGTTCAATGTAAAATATTTGTTGCTCGACTTGCAACAATTTATATATATATATATATATATATATATATATATATATATATATATATATATATACATATATATATATATATATATATATATATATATATATGTATATATATATATATATATATATATATATATATATATATATATATATATATATTGTGACAATAATCTCCTTCAAGAGATTGAGCCTGCTCTTCCCTCCACAAATACGTCGTTATATCTATATAAAACTACTATGGAAGAAATGTCCAACAACGACAACAACACCAGCAAGGTTTGCCAGAGAGCAAAACGTATGCAGCCAGGGACACCTGCTCAGACTCAAACCGCCAAACTACCCATCTTGCTGCCGGCTCCTCGCTGATTGGTCGCCGGTCTGGCTGCAACTGCACTCGCCCACCATACTACTTGATGTCTGGGGCCGCCACTGACCTCAGTCCTCAGAATATTCAGTGCTTTCACACAGTTAAAACTTCTCCCTGCTAGACGTAAGCTTTGGCGTACGTGTACTGAGAGAGGTGATAGCTTAAAGCCGATATTCCCGCACCTCTCATTTACTTGTATATTGCACTTCTTGTTATTTTGCTCACTTGTCTTAACGTAACTTTTCATTGTCATTTAATTATTCTTATTATTTTGATACTATGTGACGAGGCCATACCCCTAGCTTTGAACAGCCGAACACCAACGCATTACCGTCACATATTATATGGGGGCCTGTCCTAGGAGCTTCACTCAGGTACTGGTGCCAAGTGGTAATTAATGGTAAGCGTATTTAACTTTGTTAACGTAGCTTTTACTATTTTTCATATTCAATTTCATTTTTTATATGGTGCGGTGTATTGTGCATTACGAGAGTAACATATAGTGAAGGTGAGACAACTTTGGATTACGTGGTGACTGTAGGCCGCAGTCATACTCTTAATTGGTCATCTCTCCCTCCGTGTTATTACTCGTGTTTACCATCTTTGTCCCTTGGATATTTCTCATTTTTGACAGATCATCATATTGGTACCCTGGTACTGTGGTCTGCCCCGGGTCAAGAGTACCCAATCTTCTGCAATCTGACTAGTAGGAGGACAAAGAGGGCCATAGTTCCTCTAGCTCGAACTTTAGTTGCTGAATTGGGACCTCAGCAGCAGTTCTCGTCACCAGTTGACACCTCGCACCCCTACACGTCAGTCAGAGATGATGATACATACAACGGTAGGGAATTAGCTTACTTTTTCAGAGCACAAAAGTTCGCTAATTCTGTAAGTATCATATTAAATTCAGTAGGAAAAACTTGCTTTATGTCCTATAGAGACTTGGCAAGGTATGCCTACATCCTTGGACTACCAATTTTACTTTTGAGGCAATTTACTGTTTCATTTGTTTTCGAAACTCTGTTTCATTTGTTAGTAGGATTTTCTTGCCCTTATCCTCTTACATGAGTACCGGGTACAAGATTTCCTGCGCCCTTGATTTAATTTAATCATTTAACATCTTTTACTTAACTTTAATTGTTAAAGATCCCACAGGATAGGTACCAGTTGCCACGTTGTCCTGTTTCTGACATTCACTATTGAATATTCGTGTACCTTTATTTGCTAATTTCACCATGTTTCGTCTCCAAGCTTTCCGTGCAAATCCAGCAGGTGAAATAGGGACTTTAAGTCGTGCCAAGAGGACTGAATTACAAACTCTTGCACATGAGTATCAACTAGAAGTTCCCTACCAAGCCAACAAAAATGACCTACACAACCTGTTGCTGGATTACTATTTAGAGCAAGGTAAGATAGACTCTGAAACTCATGAAACTTACTATATTGCAGATAAAACTGACTTGGCAACGATGAAACTTAAACTAGAGCTGGCCAAGATTGAACGTGAGCAGCAAAGAGAAGCAGCTGCCATACGAAGAGAAGAACAAGAACGCGAAGCTGCCTTGAGGAGAGAAGAACACGAACGTGAGGTCGCATTACTCCGTGAACGTGAACGAGTACAGCTTGAAACACTCCAGGAGCGGGAACGCGTACAGCTTGAAACCAAACAACGCGAGTTGGAGATGCAACGCGAACATGACAAGCAACAAGCGACTCTGGCTCTAGAGTGTCGTCAACGCGAAATCGCCTTGGAAACTTCACACTTCACTCAACGCCAGCAAGCTACTGCCAATCTTCCCGTCAGTTTTAATATATCACATGCAAGTAAGTTAATGCCATCCTTTGTAGAAGAAGAAGTTGATGTGTTCTTTACCACCTTTGAAACCCTTGCTAATCAACTCAGTTGGCCTGTCGACCAATGGGCCACACTTCTCAGAGTCCATCTTACAGGTAGAGCTGCAGTCACACTCAGTACTTTGGCGTCTGAGAATGACTACCACACTCTGAAACAAGCAGTGTTGGACGCCTACCTCCTCTCTACTGAAAGTTATAGAAGGAAATTCCGTGACCACCTGAAGGCAAGTACCACTACCTTCCTCGAGTTTGCTAACACGAAACGGAGGTATTTCATGAAATGGCTGGAAGCAGCACATGTCTCTACTTTTACAGAACTCGTCAACCTGATGCTTGTTGAAGAATTCTTGAGACGTGTGCCGCCTCCTGTCCGCCTCTACTTAGCAGATAAAGAAGAAACCGACTACCTGAAGTGTGCTAAGTCGGCTGACACTTACAGCCTCATCCACCGGCTGACACCCGAACCATCCTCCAGTAAGAAGTCGTGGTACAGTTACGAGAAAGTGAGCCCCGATCAAGCTGGTTCGCAACTGTACTGCAAGTATTGTAGACTCTATGGACATACCATAGACAAGTGTGGTGAGTCTCAATACAGGGGAACCACTGACCAACAAAAACCCAAACCAACTCCTCCTAAGTCCGGTAAGCCTGTGATGAATGTTGGTGTTGATGTTAATGATCTTTCTCTTTTCAGTAACCACCTGTATACTGGAACTGTCTCTGCCAACGGTTCAAATCCGGAGGGACGTTTCAAATTGAAGATCTTGAGGGACACAGCGGCTCTTCAATCGATCATCTTGAAGTCGGCTGTGCCCAACATCGTCTACACCGGAGAAACTGTCTTCATCACTGACCTCACTGCTACCACTCCATACCCTCTCGCCAGAGTCCACCTGGATTGTCCCTACGTGAACGGAGAAGTCCAAGTCGCCGTCAGGGAAAAGCCTTTTCCCATGCCTGGAGTGCAACTTCTCCTAGGCAACGACTTGGCAGAAGACCTGCAACCGACCAACCTGATCGTCATGGACAAACCCCAGGTGTGTAACTCTGTGCCAAGTAACCCTATTCTAGAGTATGTTCCAGCAGAGGTTCAAGAGAGTGATGAAGTTTCTCCTCCGGTTCTCGTGACCACCCGTGCACAAGCCGCACGTCCACAGCCAGCTGACTCTACTGCTACCGCTGTCCCTCAAGACCCTCAGAAACTACCCCCGCATCTGACCAAGTTGGAGTTCCGTAAGTTGCAGAGGGAAGATCTTACTTAACACCATTGTTTTTCCAGGCTGAGACTCAACCCGACAGTATTCCTGGGTTCTTCCTAGAGAACGACTTGCTCTACCGCAGATATAGACCCAGTAAACTGAAGGAGGAGGACGATTGGGCCAACATCGACCAACTTGTGATTCCTACCAGCCTGCGGCCCACTATTCTACACCTGGCCCACGGAGCACTCTCCCACTACGGCTTCAACAAGACTTACCATGGAATTCGTCAAGACTACTACTGGCCAGGTATGGTAAATAACGTCAAACAGTACGTAAAACAGTGTCATACATGTCAGATGGCAGGCAAACCGAACATCTCCATTCCCAGAGCGCCACTGATTCCCATACAGGTGCCTGCGGAACCTTTCCACAGACTCATAATAGACTGTGTTGGTCCTTTACCTCGGACCAGTTCGGGTAACGCCTACATCCTAACCATCCTGTGTCCTACCACCAGATTTCCCATAGCAGTTCCAGTGAAGAACATCACGGCTGCTACGGTTATAAAACATCTATTGAAGATCTTCACTCAATACGGATTTCCCAGGGAGATTCAGAGCGACTGTGGTACCAACTTCACCAGTGATCTCTTCAAAAGGACACTGGAGGAGTTCAACATCAAACAGGTATTGTCCCAGCCCCTATCATCCTGCTTCACAGGGTTCTCTTGAACGTAGTCATCAGACTATCAAAGCACTCTTGAAAAAATTTTGTAGTGAAACCTCTAAGGATTGGGATAAGCAGATTGACCTTATAATGTGTATTTACAGAAGTCTCCCCAATGAGTCCCTAGGAGTATCTCCTTATGAGATGCTCTACGGCCGTAAGTGCCGTACTCCCCTTAAGGCTTTCAAAGACTCTCTCCGAGATGCCACCTTCAGTGAGCATCAGAATGTGCCCCAGTTTCTTCAAAACCTTCAACACATTCTAGAGAGAGTCCACCGTTTTGCCCATGATAATCTACTGAAAGCCCAGGAGAGAATGAAGACTCATTACGACCAGACCAGCAAAGTAAGAAAATTCAAGCCAGGAGACTTCGTCCTTGCATACTTCCCTATCCCAGGTTCACCTTTACAAAACAGGTTTTCAGGACCCTACCGCGTCAAAGAGTGCAGGAATAACAACAACTACATAATAGAGACTCCAGATAGGCGGCGGAAGACCCAGCTGTGCCACGTCAACCTCCTGAAGCAATATAATGGTACTCCTCCCACTGTCCTAATTAACTATTCCACCTTCACAGAACCCTTCATCCACAGTGAGACCTTCCCAGCTTCTCCTCCCGAAAGCACTGACAAGGAGTCAGCGCTTTCTAATTCCGAAATCCTTAATGATCTTCCCAAATACTTTCAGGATAATAATCGTGCTCCTTTGCCATATTCTAATTCCACTCTCACCTCGTCAGATAAGCCCTTCATCCTCCATGTCGACGCCAATGGTACCGACGTTGGTGGTGTCGTGATGCAGCAAAGAGGCGAGAAGAATACACCTGTCAGCGACTACTGCTACAAGGAACTACGGAACAATTGGCAAGGAGCTACTCTTCCTCATCCTGAAGCTCCAGCACTTCACTCCACACCTGAAAAGTGCTCGGTCCACCATCAACACGGACCACACCACCCTACTCCTCCTGCAGCACGCCCACTTCTCATCTCAACGTCTTCTACTATGGGCTTGCTAACCGCAGAAATTCAACCTGGAGACACGCTATACCAAGATTCCGACAACATCTTAGCCCATGATCTCTCCAGAGTTTATGAAGTAGAAGCGACTCCATCCATTACTCCACCACATAACGACGTACTTCTTCCAGAACCGCAGGCTTCGGGGGAGAGTTGTGACAATAATCTCCTTCAAGAGATTGAGCCTGCTCTTCCCTCCACAAATACGTCGTTACATCTATATAAAACTACTATGGAAGAAATGTCCAACAACGACAACAACACCAGCAAGGTTTGCCAGAGAGCAAAACGTATGCAGCCAGGGACACCTGCTCAGACTCAAACCGCCAAACTACCCGTCTTGCTGCCGGCTCCTCGCTGATTGGTCGCCGGTCTGGCTGCAACTGCACTCGCCCACCATACTACTTGATGTCTGGGGCCGCCACGACCTCAGTCCTCGGAATATTCAGTGCTTTCACACAGTTAACACTTCTCCCTGCTAGACGTAAGCTTTGGCGTACGTGTACTGAGAGAGGTGATAGCTTAAAGCCGATATTCCCGCACCTCTCATTTACTTGTATATTGCACTTCTTGTTATTTTGCTCACTTGTCTTAACGTAACTTTTCATTGTCATTTAATTATTCTTATTATTTTGATTGATTTTATTATACGAATTTGTAAGTCCATTTTATTCATGTTTTGATTTATTTAACATAATTAAAATTTCATTGTTAAAATTTACTTGTGTTTTGTGTGTCTTCTCCTTACCTTACCACAGACGAAGTTCCAGATTTTCTATTTTTTTTTATACTATGTGACGAGGCCATACCCCTAGCTTTGAACAGCCGAACACCAACGCGTTACCGTCACAATATATATATATATATATATATATATATATATATATATATATATATATATATATATATATATATATATATGTATATAGTATTATACCTTTGCAATAATGTACCAATGTGTGTATTTTCATAACCCATTTTAAATTCTTGAAAAATATATAACTTCATAGTGAATGCAAGTCAATGTATATTTATTTATTTATTTATTTATTTATATACAAGAAGGTACATTGGGTTAGAGAGAATACATAGCATAGTATTTGCAATCTTGTAAAGCCACTAGTACGCGCAGGGTTTCGGGCAGGTCCTAAATCAAACAGATAATTTTAAGTAGGTAAATTCTAGCAGAATTAATAAAATTATAATAGATACATTGCAAGAAAAAAAATGAGATGAGAGAGAGAATAGTAAGTATATTAAAGCTCATTGGTTTATTAAAGCTCTGGTTGATTACATTGACAACTTGATTGGTAATTTAAACAAGATTAACATACACCGTACAGCTGATTGATAGCACATATAAGAAGACGGCAATGATCACAATGGTAAAGATGTTCGGATTGGGTACATAAAGATAGGGAGATTGGGTAGCAATAGATACAGTGCAATTTTAAAGCAACAAGGTAAAAAAAACTATGCAGATGAGATTAGGTACTTTTTAGTTTTGTTTTTGAATGACGCAAAAGTTGGACAGCTTTTCAATTCATTAGGGAGTGAGTTCCATAGACTGGGTCCGTTTATTTGCATAGTGTTTACACAGATTATGTTTGACTCTGGGGATATCAAAGAGATATTTATTTCTGGTGTGGTGATAATGGGTCCTATTACATCTGTCCAAGGAAAGTTTCAGAGCAGGATTTGCGTTTAAGAACAGGGTTTTGTAAATGTAATTGACACAAGAAAATTTGTGGAGTGAGATTATGTTTAGCATGTTAAATGTTAAGGGAGTTAAACAAGGGGGCTGAGTGTTGTCTGAAAGCAGAATTTGTTATTATTCTGATAGCAGATGTTTGCTCGATGATGATGGACTTGAGGTGGTTTGCAGTGGTTCAACCCCATGCACAGATACCATAATTAAGATAGGGATAGATTAGTGCACAATATGTTGTCACGTGGAGGTGGTCCGGTCGGGGCTCTGCTAACACTCGGCTGCTAGGGGCTCAAAAGGCCCAAATACTCAGCCCCTCCGACTCCTTGGATTCACCGGAGTCTCCTTGGTCACACAAGAGAGGACCAACAATGCCCACCTCCGCAGGTCTTTGCTTCCACCACAAAGGGGTGCCACTGATTCACCCTGGAAGCCCTTCAGTCAAACACGGGGAAACTGCTGTCAACAGTTCCGGCCTAGACCCGTGGGGGAGTGAAGGAAGACTCAGGCTTACCTTATAACCATAACCTCCCTGAGTCTTGCCTGCCAGACAAAAAAGGTTGCAGGAACTCCTTTCCCGCCTGTCTTCTCTATCTTCTTCTTAGCAAGGTCGCCAGCTGGGTTATTATATCTGTACCCCAGCAATGCAGTTCAGTGGGTGTATTATATATTGTTTGTAGCCAGAAGGTTGCTACTCCCATAGATCTGCTACTAGACTGTCGGCCCAGGGTACTCTCCCAGGAAGGACTGTGTGGCTTTACCTCTCTGTAGCCACTATGTTAATAGTTGCCACCATTCAGGCACCGATACTGATCGGATGGCTAAGGGTACACTTTTATGTAAGTCTGTGCTGTCTTTACCACCCTCCAGGCAATAAGAACTGCTATAGAGAACGTAGTGTTCCCTAGGTGGTACTATGATAACCTTCGTGTATGCTCATAGAGAAATATCATAAATGGAGGCACACTTAAACACAGTGATAAAATGTGTGAATTTACTGATGCAAATTACATGAACACACACACAATCACAAGTAATACATGAATATGGAAATATGGATACTAAGTCTGGAGATCGTCAGCCTCTTCTTCCACGACCTCCAACACTCCTTCAACTGGGCAGGAAGACAGGAGTCTCACACTCTCACAGGAGGGCCTCTTCACCACGTCGGCGCCTCTTCTTCACTGTCCTGCCATCCATACACAATGTCCCCTCTGACAGTCCTGGACACAAGCTGCCTTGCAGCCTATTCTACTATTAAAGTATTAAAGTCCTGCTGCCACATACATAAGTAACTATTGTGGCCTAACTAGCCTACTCACACAAGGGGTAATGGGAGGGAAAATGATCTACCTTACATTCCTGGCTCACGACGCCTGTCCCTCGATGGTGTGAGGTTCCCACGCTTCCTTGGGTCGATCCTTGACGATCCAGGACGTTCCACAGGTCCTCAGGTGTCGTGGAGCCTTCGCGTCGTCGCCGTTCCAATCCCTGAGATTCAGCTGCCCCAATCCTGGTTCATCGATGGGCGCTGAGCTAATCACTATTTTTCCCACACTCGCCCCTTCCACAAGGCGTTGTTCCTTGTCCTAGGCACGGTGTCGTCCTTCCAAGATTCTCAGTGGATGTGACCCGGTCACAGCTAGGCCTGCCCGCCGCACCTTCCAGACCTCACGTCCAGCGGCGCCGCCCCAGCGTCGTCGCCGACTATTTTCCAAGTTTGGCACTTCTCTGCTCAATGAACTTGGTTCCTTATTAGCTTCCCAGAAGCGCAGGGTCTCCAATAACTTATGGTGGGGCTGCGATGGCTAGTTAATCCACTGAATAAGGCTTGTAGAGCCTCTAATCCTTGAGAGCAGACCGAGGTGCGTCCTGTCGCTTCCAAGGTCGGATCCACTCTGACGTTGGCGCCGCCCGGGGCACTCGGTGACGTCATGGCGGGCCCTGATTGGTCGCCCGCGACCTAAGTCGTCCAATCCGCGATCGGCTAATGTCCCTTCCAAAAGGTCATATCTGCCGTAGGGGATACTCTTTCATTTTATATCAGGGCGCCAATTTCTCCTTATTTACAACTTATAATGTAACTTCCTTCCTTTAACTGGCAGCCGGTCTGGTCGCCACATATGTCAATAGACTCCCTGAACCTCAGAGAATCAGTAGGGAGAGCTGATATGACTCTTTAAGCCGGCAAACGAAAGAAATAGGAGAGGGCACCGTAACAATGTAGAGATGAGAGCAGAGTTAGGTACATAATATCTGATTTTGGAGAGTATCCCAACTGTTTTAGAGACTTTCTTAGTTATGTGTTGTATGTGGGTGCTGAAGTTGAGTCTCTTGTCTAGGAATAGGACAAGAAACTTTCCATCATTTTTATTGCTAATGTTTACATTATCTATCTGAAGCTGAATTGCATTTGTAGATTTGCTTCCAAATAAAATGTAGTAGGTCTTTTCTATGTTAAGTGTTAGTTTATTGGTTGACATCCATAAGTGGACTTTTTTTAGTTCATTATTAACAACATCAGTTAGTGTATGTGGGTTGGGGTTAGAGTAGATGAGGGTAGTGTTGTTCCGAACCATAATGGAAACAGACCCAACTATGGGATGGGTGAACCCAAGTATCGCGTTTCCAAAAGGGTCGCCCATGTTGGAAAAGACGAACGCCGAAAGAATATTGTTGAAAACATCTTGATGACTTATTAAACCAAAATTATTTATTATTCAGAAGAAAGACAAAAACGCGATCTATATGTAAAACTTCTACCAGACAAATATTCTAAGTAAAACTGATGATATTTGTAGTTTTATAATAGGGGCAGTTTTCATCGCTCGTCGAGCTCGAAAACCGCAGCATTCATTTATTTATATATTTATTTATTTATTTACGCATATACAAGAAGGTACATTGGGAATGTGAGGATACATAATATGGTAATTACAGTCTTGTAAAGCCACTAGTACGCGAAGCGTTTCAGGCAGGAAATCTCAGAACCATGCCTATTTCACGCAGATTCCTTAATAAACGTAAGAGTTTTATATGTCACAAGAAAGATATAAATATAAGCTTCATTCTAAATACCTTACCATGGGCATATTTAGATTTAAAGCGAAGATACGTGTACTTTTATAATAGCCGAGCTCCGACCCCGGACAGATTGATCGACCGAGCAACTCTCTCTCAGAACAATGTTTATTTCACGTGAATTCGTTGATAAACATATATGTTTTATATGTCTCAAGAAAGGCAGACATATAAGCTTCACTTTAAACACTTTACCATAGACACATTAAAAGTTCTAATGAAGATACATGTATTTTAAAAATTATGGAGCTCCCACCCCGTACAGACTGAACGACTGAGCAACTCTCTCTCAGATCAATGTTTATTTCACGTAAATTCGTTAATAAACACAAATGTTTTATATGTCTTAAGCAAGATAGAAATAAGAGCTTCATTTTAAATACATTACAATTGACATATTTATAGCTCAAGTGAAGATACATATGTTTTTATAGTAGCACTCAGTAGCTTGTCGGGCATGGAGTGCAGACGCCTACGCACTTGCCGATATATTGTATAATTAACAAAGATACGCTAATAAAGCCTAAAATCTTATATGCCTCCTGAAAGACCGAGATATGAACATTATTATGATTGCACCAAATGAAATATATCATGTTCGAGAACAACGTTATATCAATTTTTAATTAAGTTTCGACTCTTGTTCGGGCGAGAGAGATGGGGCGACTCTCGCCCCATCTATTGGACATTCTGTCCACTAAAGACCCAAAGCTACTCAAACTCTCCTAGCATTATTTAAGTAATGAAGTAATATGGTATATTTACTCACTATAATGTGGGTGCTGAATGCATAAAATGAGAAAACATATATTTACTCCAAACTAATATAATTTCATTATGAAATAAGTAGCATCAAAGGAAGTCGACAGTCCAAGTGTCAATGTTGTGGAGCGACTTATCCAAGATATATCGTTGTTTGGAAAGTGTTTGTTGGCATATCCAGTTGTCGCACTTCTCTGCACAAATTATCACAAATAACATAACTAGCCAGAAAACATTTAACATTTATTAAAAAATATATGTTTGGAAGTTAAATCGACTTCATAGGACAATACTTTTGTTATATATACTCGTTATTCGTTGACATGCGTTCGCTACTTAAACTACCATGTACTGTACTTATGCAAAATCTCCCATGTCTCTTCGCTCATCTCACCGAATCATACAGGCTCTGTGATATATTGCTAAATTAATTGAGATTCACAAATAAAGCTTATAATTGTATATGTTATAAAAAAGGCAGAGCTTAGTTTAGTTAATTTATTATGCGCCCCATACCCATCCTATGAGCGATAGTGGAGTGTTACAGAGGCACATAATGGGCTCAGGAACTGAGCCAGGGACATGGGCTCAGGGACAATTCATATAGCCAAGCAAGTTATAATCTTGATAAGGTAGTTACAAAAGTCATTTCAAATTGTCACATCAACAATAGGCTCGAGATCGACCACAAGTACAGTTTATAATTTAAGCAACTTACATATATGGAGGGCTAGTGTCACAATTGATATGTTTATCCTACACATAACCCCCTCTTCCCCATCCAATGGGCAGCGGTGGATAGGTTACAATCAAGTCGTTTTTGTGTTTTATTCTGAGATTAGATGTTATTGGGTGACGAAAGATATTCATATTTTAAAGAAGGCTTCTTGGCTGATGCTCTCGATTGATGGAAAATATACAACCTTTTGAAAATCAATGTTAGTTTGATCTAGATATTGTAATTAACGAAAGTATTTATGTCATCAGAAAGGTAGAAATATAGGCTACATTTAAAATCCTTTGACATAAATATAACTGAAGTGAAAACGAAAATATATGCGTTTTGATAGTTACTTGATGGCTAGCTCTGAGAGTGTGAAGCCCTGCACACCAGCCAATAAATTGTATAATTAGTTTCCATATATTTTAATTAATCTTAAAAATCAATATGTCCGAAGAAAGGAAGATGTAGACGTTAATGTGACAACATTTAAAAATATATATCTCTTAAGTTAAATAAATAATACCACCTTATCGCCGGTGTCCGGACACATGAAAACTACCTAGGTATCAGTATCCAGCCAGGCGGGGATCACAGGCTGCACAATACTGATAAACTATGTAATGCACTACTTGTGGTCGATCTCGAACCCATTTATGATGTGACGACTTATAGTGAATTTTGTAACTAGCTCATCAAGATTGTAACTTGCTTAGCTAAATGAATTGTGGGGTTCGGTCCATTTATTTTCTTTCTTTATTTTGCACCCCATAATACCCATCCCGTGGGCGGTGGTGTACAGGGTTACAGAGGCACATAATCGGTTCAGGAACTGAACCCTCTAGTTCGTTTAGCTAAGCAAATAACAATCTTTTGACGCTAGTTACAGAATTATTAATGTACACATACTTATGCATACATGTACATATACATACGTATACATACACATGCATATTTAATCACCTACACAAATACACACATCAGTAATCTTTGTGTCACAAGTGATCAGCAAGAGGCTCACAACAGTCACTATACAAGGCACTTTACATTTATGAGGAGTCGCACAGTTACTAGTCTTGCTCCACACCCACCCAACTGGGCGGCAGCTTTACAATCATGTGCTCCACACCCACCCAACTGGGCGGCAGCTTTACAGTCATGTGCTGCATACTTACCCAACTGGGCGGCAACTTTACAGTCATGTGCTGCATACTTACCCAACTGGGCGGCAGCTTTACAGTCATGTGCATGCATTACCTACAGGAAGCAAATTTTGGATACTTCGCTAAGATTTCGGCAGCACATCATTATGAATGAAGTGCTTACACATTTCATGGACACTATTGATGTTGTTATCTTTAAATTCCGCGATTTTTTACATTCCATTATATAATGACGCAAAGTATGCGAATAGTTCTGCTGACAGAGTTTACATTTAGTCAAATCTACATCATCAGGTGTTACAAATTCCCAGAGATACTTGTAGCTGAGCCTAAACCTAGCAGTGGTAATTAACATCTAGAAGTCTGCTAACATTATTGGATGACCCATAGACGAGCGATTCATCAAAGTTTATACAATATTGTGAAATTGAGAGTCAGTGCAGTAACATAAATTGGTAAATCATAAATATTGAAAGTTAAGAATCTGATGCATGTGTGTGTGTCGGGGGGGGGGGGGGGGGGGTTATACCCTTGGTAAGCGAGAGTGGAAAGTAACCTGAGACATTCTGCGGTCAATGTGGGGGGGGGGGAGAGGGAGGGGGGAGAGTCAAATCCACCCTCCAACATCTGGACATAGTACCAGCAACCTCCACAACACTCCATCAGCCTCCAGCTGATGCTTGTAGATGCCTCATCTAACCTCACTTATGTCACACATTAACCTACAGTTCCTGTGATATTTAAACTCCTCATCACAGTGGCGTCTCACCAATATAAACTGTATTGGATTTTGTCCCGAAATAGCTGTATGCTGACTGGACGTTTATGTATGTATGTATGTATGTATGTATGTATGTATGTATGTATGTATGTATGTATGTATGTATGTATGTATGTATGTATGTATGTATGTATGTATATATGTATGTATGTATGTATGTATGTATGTATGTATGTATGTATGTATGTATGTATGTATGTATGTATGTATGAATGTATGTATGTATGTATGTATGTATGTATGTATGTATGTATGTATGTATGTATGTATGTATGTATGTATGTATGTATGTATGTGTGTATGTATGTATGTATGTATGTATGTATGTATGTATGTATGTATGTATGTACTCACCTAATTGTGCTTGCGGGGGTTGAGCTTTGGCTCTTTGGTATGTATGTATGTATGTATGTATGTATGTATGTATGTTTGAAATGTAGTCTCAAAGAGGGAATCAAAACAGAGCCACACACAGAAACTATTTGGATTGAATTAAACGAAAAAGCTAATAATATTATAATAGGAGTAATATATAGGCCACCAAATTTAGACAGAATGGAAGCAAAGCATCTATGGGATGAAATATCTAGAGCATCTAGATCTAACAGTATTTATGTCATGGGTGACTTTAATTTTAGCGGAATAAACTGGTTGAACAAAACAGGGAATAGTGAAGCAGAAGATTTTCTAGAATTAATTGACGATTGCTTTCTTACGCAACACATTAAGGAACCAACACGGGAAAATAATATTTTAGATTTAGTGTTAACTAACAGGGAAACGCAAATTAATGACATCGAAATAGGGAGTGAGCTAGGGAGCAGTGATCACAAAGAAATCAGATTTAGCATAGAATGGAATAGACCAGTAGGAGAAAATTCTGTCAAAGTGCCAGATTTTCGAAAAGCTGATTTTAATAGCCTAAGAAATTTTTTGGGTCAAATTGATTGGAAAGGCTTGGGTATGGGGTGTGGGCCGGTCTTGGAGCGAGACATGAACCCAGCGATAGGTGACTTAAATGGGGATTTCGATGTGGATTCAATATATAACTTATTTAAGAATATTCTAAACAAAGCACAGGAACGTAGTATACCATACAAATTGAATAGATCGTATACTAATGACCCAAAGTGGATAACAAAGAATTTGAAGAACCTTATAGGTAAAAAGAGAGCTTGGTACAAAAGGATTAAAAATGGGGAGGTCACTTTAGAACAGGAATTCGTACAACTGGTTAGAAATGTTAAAAAAGAGATAAGGAAAGCAAAAAGAAACTATGAAGTTCGCATAGCAGGGCAAGCAAAGACAAATCCTAAAGGGTTTTTTCAGTTATATCGTACTAAGACTAGGGAAAGGATAGGTCCATTAAAAACTGAGACAGGTCAAATAACAGATAGTGATGAAGAGATGAGTAGTATTTTTAATAAATATTTTGTATCTGTATTTACTAAAGAGGAACTTAACAATATGCCTTCAGCCGAACAAGTCTATGTGGGTGGGGACGAGGACAGGTTGACGAGTTTAGCAGTTACCAGGGAGGATGTTCTTAAACAAATAGTAAAACTCAAACCAAACAAATCCCCAGGGCCGGATGAAGTGTTTGCTAGGGTGCTTAAAGAATGCAAAGAGGAGCTGTGTGACCCACTGTCAACCATATTTAATAAATCAATAGAGTCAGGCAGAGTGCCAGAGTTTTGGAAAGTTGCTAATGTGATACCAGTTTTTAAGAAAGGAGATAGATCACTTGCGTCTAACTATCGACCAATTAGCCTAACGTCTATTGTGGGAAAGTTACTCGAATCTATAATAGCAAATAAAATTCGTCTTCATCTTGAAAAACATAAATTAATAATTGAGTCGCAACATGGTTTTATAAATGGCCGTTCATGTTTAACAAATTTGTTATCTTTTTATTCTAGCATTGTTGAGGCAGTTGATAGTGGTAAGGATTGCGATGTTGTATACCTTGACTTTAGCAAAGCTTTTGATACAGTGCCACATGAAAGACTGATTAAAAAGATAGAGTCTCATGGTATTGGGGGTGCCATATTAAGCTGGATTAGGGCATGGCTATACCATAGGAAACAGAGAGTTAGTATAAATGGAATCAAGTCAGAGTGGGAAAATGTTGTAAGTGGAGTGCCTCAAGGCTCTGTCCTGGGACCTCTGTTGTTTATAATATATATAAATGATTTAGATTCAGGTTTGAGTAGCAACATTTGCAAATTTGCCGATGGTACGAAAATCGGTAGGGAAATTAATTCGGAGGAGGACTCACTATCACTTCAAGTTGATCTAGATAGGGTTTTGAAATGGTCAAAGGATTGGCAGATGCAGTTTAATGCTGATAAATGTAAAGTTCTGAGGTTAGGTAATGATGATAGAGTTACAAGATACGAGCTAGATGGTGTTGTGATTGCGAAGTCGGATTGCGAAAGGGATCTGGGAGTTATGATTAGTAAGAATTTAAAACAAAAGGATCAATGCATAAATGTTCGTAATAAGGCAAATCGGACACTTGGATTTATTAATCGCAGCGTTAGTAACAAGACACCTGGTGTGGTTCTCAAGCTATATCTTGCTCTAGTTAGGCCCCATTTAGATTATGCAGTTCAGTTTTGGTCGCCATATTATAGAATGGATATAAATTCACTTGAACGTGTCCAGCGTAGGATGACTAAGTTAATTCCCCAAATTAGAAATCTTTCATATGAAGAAAGATTAACAAAGCTTAAGTTGCATTCACTGGAAAGGCGAAGAGTTAGGGGTGACATGATAGAGGTTTACAAGTGGATGAATGGACATAACCGGGGGGATATTAATAGGGTATTAAAAGTATCAACACAGGACAGAACACGAAACAATGGATATAAATTGGATAAGTTTAGATTTAGGAAAGACTTGGGTAAATACTGGTTCAGTAACAGGGTTGTTGATTTGTGGAACCAATTGCCGCGTAACATTGTGGAGGTGGGGTCCCTCGATTGTTTCAAGCACGGGTTGGACAAGTATATGAGTGGGATTGGGTGGTTATAGAATAGGAGCTGCCTCGTATGGGCCAATAGGCCTTCTGCAGTTACCTTTGTTCTTATGTTCTTATGTTCTTATGTATGTATGTATGTATGTATGTATGTATGTATGTATGTATGTATGTATGGATGTATGTATGTATGTATGTACGCATGCATGTATGTATGTATGTATGTATGTATGTATGTATGTATGTATGTATGTATGTATGTATGTATGTATGTATGTATGTATGTATGTATGTGTGTATGTATGTATGTATGTATGTATGTATGTATTCCCAATCACGTTAAAGACTTCCCCTCTATCATCCAATTAAAGAGAAAAACAACTATGTACTAAATAATCAACTCCTTTTAACTTTAATTATGCTGACCTTCCTATCTGTATTCAGACTGTGCCTACCATCATTATAGGTGATTATAACGCTAGGCATAGGAATATGGTTAATTCGCAGTTCAGTAATCGTAACGGCAACCATCTGTTGTCACAATTAGGTAGTCACGATGATGAACAGATTGTGGGTGACCTTGAACCGATGAATATCTACGGGGGTATTCTTGATCTATGTCTCGGTTTCAACGTCTCCCACACCGTGTGCGCCTCGTCAATAGTGCCAGATATGGCGTCTGATCATCTGGGCATATTAGCCACTGTAAGCATTGGAAGCTCTATCCTCCCCAGTGGAGTATTCAAGCGGAAGAGGCTGGCTGTGCCCATCGATCAACGAGACAATCTTGTTGCTCTTGTGTCAGATTGGTGCAGTTCATCTGAGCCTTCATCAGTTGAAGATTTTAACAATGGGCTCACAGGTACTCTCGAGCAGTTTATAGAATCACTTGATTCATCGTCCAAGCCACGTAACCCAAATTACACTGGTCATAGCACTTATGCTTATTATAATGATTCTAAATTGCATGCACTAAAACGCACTGCCAGAATAATTGGACTAGCTTATAGAAGGACCCGCACTGCTGAAATGCTTAAGCTCTTTCAAGCGGCTCTGACTGAGGCCAGGGAACGTATGGTGGAGCTGAGGCAGACAGACTGGGAATCTTTTGTCTCAATTTTCACACGCCACTAAGTCGGGCATGGAAGGATATCAACAAGATCAAAGGGAAAAATGCTGCAGAGATCTCGTACCCTAATCCTCTGCACAGAGCAAATGAGCTTGCTGATGCTTGGGCCACGACTTTCAGCTTTGACAGTCTTCCTCTACCCTCACAGAATGAGTTAAATAATAGATATACTGATAGGGCAAGGCTCCTTGACTTCATGCTTCATCAAGAGGATGACTGTGACATGCTTTTTACTGAATACAAACTAGATTCTGCTCTACATATTGGCAAAGCTACATCACCCGGGGAGGATGGAGTTACTTACGGCATACTGCTTATGCTTCTGTTAGTTCCAGGGAATCCCTTGCTTCAGTTGTATAATATGAGCTATGTAACTGGGGAGCTTCCTAAGTCATGGACCAACAGTGTTATTATTCCCATTCCTAAACCTCACCAGCCGAGTGCTTTTCGCCCAATCTCCCTCACTAGTTGTCTCTACAAGTGTCTTGAGAGGATGGTTCTCAACCGTTTCCTTTACAAAATTAATAATATGTTGTCTCCCCAGATATATGGCTTTACGCATGGAAAGAGTGTACGTCACTGTATTACCACATTCCTCACCCTGCATACTGATAGGTCATATACCACTTTCCTAGATCTTAAGTCAGCCTTTGACATTGCTAACCCACACGTCATTCTGAGCGAACTTGCTAAAATGAATGTTGGAGGATGGCTTCTACGGTGGATAAGAGGCTATCTATCCAACAGGAAGTCATCTGTACTGTTCCAAGGGCATAGGCATGTAACGAGAGATTTTGAACTTGGGACTCCACAGGGAGGTGTCCTCAGTCGTACTCTGTTCAATGTGTTAATCAATGCACTTTTAAACTTAGTAACTAGAAGGTCCAGCGAACACATCATTAGCTATGTGGATGATATACTGATCCACACCAATGGGTATACCAACACCCAAAATGTTCTGAACTCTGTATTGTACACATGTCAGGAACTAGGCTTAGTCATCTCAGTAGAGAAAACAAAGATCCTGAACCGACACCCACCCAGACGGAGTGGGGCCGTTCGCAAAACGCAGTTGGATGATGGCTCTCTGCTCGACTATGTTACCAGATACAAATACCTGGGCTTGAGGTTCTACTATACCGCAATGTTTTAGCCAGACTGGGTCGCCAATATAGAGAGAGGCTCCGTGCTCTCAAGGCTGTAGCAGGTTGTGGCAGGCAAACACAACTGTACCGTACAGTGTTATATATTTATTTCAGTTTGAACAATTTTTAACATTAAAAGATAAATTCTTTAATTGGTTGAAATTGGTTTTAACATTCGAAATCTAATTTGTTGATGTTAAATAATATAAGGTTCAAATTTATTAACATACATACTTTAAAAACTATTTCTATTTGATACCAACAGTATCACGTTAAGAGAAGCGTCTCGCCTTGCTAACCCAAATATAAAATATATAAATAAACGGTGCAACTGTACTGGTATCTGCAGTACAAATATATGTCCCTATTTAAAGAAAAAATAAACTGCACCAATCACTGACACTCCTCACACCAATGCAACAATAAGGAGAGTGATAACAGTGCTTCACATTCGACAATGTTAAATTATTTAACAGATGACGAGATAATGAACATTGGAACAAATGTACCGCTCTCTGACCTTCATATAAAATCTACATGTGACCTCATGAAACTGTGCCAAGCGTAGAAGGCCTTCATGACCCAGCGTTGTAGCCGGACCTCTCCTGGCCAGTTACAATTGGTGAATTTATTCAAATTATTCAAGTTGATGGTTGTCACTGGGTCACCGTTTCCAACATTGGAGTAACAGGACAAATTAACATATACGACACCAGGCATAAATTACCATCCAAATCTACTGCAGTTATCTTGTGTGCTCTTGCTAATTGCCAGGATAATAAGCTGATATGCAATATAATGAATGTCAGCAGACACAGGGACTCAAGTATGAGTGGGGTATATGCTGTGGCGTTTGCTGCATCACTTGCAAGTGGTGTAGATCCGGTGAACCTCGTATGATGTGCCGAATATGAGAACATCTTCAAGAGAACTTTAAAGGAAAGTGTCTCATCTCATTCCCTGCAGCTCAGACACTGAGAAGAAAAGGAATCATCCGGTCATGCTCGATGGAAGTGTACTGCATTTGCAGAAAGCCACATGATTTGAAGCTGATGGTATGCTGTGACCGTTGCAATATTTGGCACCATGGATCATGTGTAGGTGTTACAGAATGTAATGATGATTCGTGGATTTGTTTCTTGTGCGCTAGCAAGTTGTGAATTATAATTTAAAATACTTAATTAATACATTATTATTATTATTATTATAACCTTACCAAATGCTTTGCTGAATCAAATAATGTTATTACTTTCAATGTGTTACAATAGTATAATTAAGTGCTGCAAGTGTCAGGTCTTTTATATAGTCGGTATTTGTTATATTCTGTACTCTTTTTATGTTATTTAAATTTCAAATAGAAATAGTTTTTAAAGTATGTATCTTAATAAATTTGAACCTTATATTATTTAACACCAACAAATAAGATTTCGAATGTTAAAACCAATTTCAACCAATTAAAAGATTTATCCTTTAATGTTAAAAATTGTTCAAACTGAAATAAATATATAACACTGTACGGTACAGTTGTGTTTAATTATGTTTTGCGATTCCTTTGGAAAAAAGTATTTGTGCACCAAGTACTACTAGGTCATTATGAGATATGCTGAATGTTGTCAATATACCATCTGAATACGCTTCACTTTGCGTTAATCATTGAACGTCCTAATGATTAAGGTCCCCAAAAGGACTTAATCAAACCTCAGTGGATATTTTTACTCTCCCTCTCTCTCTCTCTCAGAGCATCCCCTTATGTGTTGTATGTGGGTGCTGAAGTTCAGTCTCTTGTCTATGTATCGGTGAAGGAGCTTTCCATAATTGTTATTGCTAATATTTACTTGTAATACTGGGTATACATCCAGTCCAGTGTTCTAACCCTCGACCGCGGCGAGGGTAAGCCGCGGTCGTATGGTCTGAAAGCCATAAATATTTGCAATGGCAACCCGTTCTCGCAAATTTAATAAGTCAATATTGACTTATTAAATATGTGCATAGGTGACATACTTAACATAATAGATACCCTTAAAAAGATTCATAGAAAACACCGACCTTACCTAACCTTGTTAGTATCTTAAGATAAGCATCTTATTGCTTCGTAATTACAATTATTACCTAACCTATAATAGGTATAGGTTAAGTAATAATTGTAAATACGAAGCAATAAGATGCTTATCTTAAGATACTAACAAGGTTAGGTAAGGTCGGTGTTTTCTATGAATCTTTTTAAGGGTATCTATTATGTTTAGTATATCACCTATGCACGTAGTTAATAAGTCAATATTGACTTTACGAATTTGCGAGAACGGGTTGGCAATGGGGGTGGGCGAGGGTGGATAACGTTTCCTCTTCAAGCACGCGCACACAAATGAACTATGTTACTTAACTGGAAGCACTCGTACAACATAATTTTCACGATTTCTCAGGATTATTATACTTCTTACCAGTATATATACAGTATAGTACCTACGAGGTTCTCTTCAATGATATCTAAGATAATTAAAAGAACTCAAGTAAACTACTGTGGAAATGTGCAGGACAAACATATCAATTGTGACACTAGCTCTCCACATATGGCATTTGCTTAATTTAGAAACTGTACTTGTGGTCGATCTCGAACACATGTTGTTGATGTGACGATGTATTATGAATTTTGTGGCTAGCTCCTCAAGATTGTAACTTGCTTAGATAAATAAATTGTGTGTTCAGTCCCTGAACCCATTATGTGATAAATTAACTAAACTAAAAACTATAGTATTGCGACGAAACCTGAACTGCATGATGTAAATAGGGATTAACCAGAAAAAGAGATATAGGTGAAGAATAACACCAGGTAACTGTAAAGCTACCGCCCAGCTGGGTGGGTGTGGAGCAAGACTAGTAACTGTGCGACTCCTCATAGATGTAAAGTGCCTTGTATAGTGACTGTTGTGAGCCTCTTGTTGAATCACTTGTGACACAAAGATTACTGATGTGTGTATTTGTGTGGGTGATTAAATATGTATGTGTATGTATATCTGTATACGTATGAATATGTACATGTATGCATAGGTATGTGTACATTAATAATTTTGTAACTAGCGTCAAAAGATTGTTGTTTGCTTAGCTAAACGAACTAGAGGGTTCAGTTCCTGAACCGATTATGTGCCTCTGTAACCCTTTACACCACCGCCTACGGGATGGGTATTATGGGGTGCATAATAAAGAAAGAAAATAAATGGACCGAACCCCACAATTCATTTAGCTAAGCAAGTTACAATCTTGATGAGCTAGTTACAAAATTCACTATAAGTCGTCACATCATAAAAGGGGTCGAGATCGACCACAAGTAGTGCATTACATAATTTATCAGTATTGTGCAGCCTGTGATCCCCGCCTGGCTGGATACTGATACCTAGGTAGTTTTCATGTGTCCGGACACCGGCGATAAGGTGGTATTATTTATTTAACTTAAGAGATATATATTTTTAAATGTTGTCACATTAATGGCTAATGCAAAACAAAATGCAAGAAAACTTGCTTAAATTGCAATATTATGCGATATTCTGAAATTTGAAGGCCAAATCACATATCGTGATACTACATGAAATAGTATCGAAATATTGGTAAAAACGAATATATTTACGTAATATCACACTACATAAAAAACGTGAAAAAAGCCACTATTTTACCATATTTGTGGATTTTAACTTCAAATCATAGAGCGAGGTTTCGTATTATTTAGATCCAAGAAAAGACATATGACAATGTTGTTTCCAACACAAATGATAAAAATCAATGTGTTTTCATTAGAATTAACTAAAATGTTCCTTATTTTCCGTTTATATTACCGATGGAAGATGTACACGTAAAACCGCTCTATTCTGGCTGAAACGTCGATATATGCAATAAAAACCGAACTTCTCCCCTTTTCAATATCTTACTCAGTATTTTAACGAAAAACAAATAGATGATTGAAAATGAAGTATTTAAGGTTATTATCTAATCAATTGCGTTCTTAAATCGTTGAAAAATGGCAATATATTGCCTAAATCGTTGATATTTGGTTTAATTCACATAATGGAAAAGATGATGATAAACGTCAAGATATTGCTAAATATGATGATTTTTAGTTCAAAACAAAATGCAAGTAAACTTGCTTAAAAACGCACTAAAAGGCAAAAACTGAGATTAGTAGGCCAAATCACATATCGTGTGAAAACTTGAGGTAGTATCGAAATATTAGTAAATTCGAATATTTTTACTTAAATTCACACAATACGAAAAACGTGAAAAAAGTCCCTATTACCATATTCGAGGACTCTCTAGTTTAAATCATAAACTATTTTTAGATCATTAATAAAGCATATGGAAATGTTGTTTCCAATACAAACTATGAAAATCAATATGTTTTCATTAATATTACCTAAAATTTTTGGAATTTTCCGGTTATAATACCGAAAGAAGATGTAGAAGTACATACGTTCTAGTACGGCTGAAACGTTGAAACATACAATAAAAACAAGATTTCTCTCCTAATCAATATTTTATTCACTATTTGAACTAGGTACTAATTGATGATTGAAAATAAAGTATTTAATGTGAGTTTTTAATCAATTACGTGTTTGCAACATACATGTCGTAAATTTAAGGAATAAATAAACCCTAAAATTCTTAAAATCGTTTTAAAAGGCAAAATTTTGCCTAAATCGTTTATATTTGGTTCACATCACATAATGGAAAAGATGATGATAAATGTCAAAATATTGCTAAATATGATGATTTTTAGTACAAAATAAAATACAAGAAAACTGGCTTAAAAACGCAATAATATGTGAAATTCTGAGATTAGTAGGCCACATCACATATCGTGTGTCAAAACTTGAGGTAGTATCAAAATATTAGTAAATTCGAATATTTTTTCCTATATTCACACAATGCAAAAAACGTGAAAATAGTCTCTATTATTCGAGGATTTAATTTTATATCATAAAGTGTTTTTAGATCATTAATATGGCAAATGTTTTTTCTATTTCAATTTTTCTAATCTATTTCTAATTAGTTACTTATTTCTATTAGAATTTCTAATCAATTACGATTAGAATTTCTAATCAATTACGTGTTTGCAACATTAGAGCACATTTAATTTCTTGCATTTTGTTTTCAACTAAAAATTATCAAATTTAGCAATATTTTGACGTTAATCATCGTGTATTTCTTTATGTGATTTACATCAAATATTAACGATTTAAGCAAAATTTTGCCGTTTTAATGATTTCAAGAATTTTCAGTTTATTGTCATTCATTCTTTAAATGTACGATATGTATGTTGCAAACACGAGATTGATTGTTAATTCACATTAAATTCTTTATTTTTAATCATCAATAAGTAATAAGTTCAAATAGTGAGTAATTTTTAATTTTTATTTAATTAAATTAATTTACTCACTATTAATTTAATTTAATAGTGAGTAATTTAATTTTTAGTTAATTTGAATGAAAACATTGATTTTTATAGTTTGCTTTGGAAACAACATTTCCATGTGCTTTATTAATGATCTAAAAACACTTTATGATTTAAACTAGAGAGTCCTCGAATATGGTAATAGGGACTTTTTTCACGTTTTTCGTATTGTGTGAATTTAAGTAAAAATATTCGAATTTACTAATATTTCGATACTACCTCAGGTTTTCGACGATATGTGATTTGGCCTACTAATCTTACAATTTCGCATATTATTGCGTTCTTAAGCAAGTTTACTTGCATTTTGTTTTGAACTAAAAATCATTATGTTTAGCAATATTTTGACGTTTATCATCATCTTTTTCATTATGTGAATTGAACCAAATATCAACGATTTAGGCAATATATTGCCATTTTTCAACGATTTTAAGAATTTTCAGTTTATTGTTGTTAATTCCATATATATAGGATATGTATGTTGCAAACACGAAATTTATTGGAAATTCACATTAAATACTTTATTTTCAATCAAGCACTAGTACCTAGTTCAAATAGTGAGTAAAATATTGAATAGGAGAGACATCCGGTTTTTATTGCAAATTGGGACGTTTCAGCAAGATTAAAGCGCGTTTACTTCTCATATTCTTTCGGTAATATAAACTGAAAATCACGAAAATTTTAGTTACTTTAAATGAACACATTGATTTTTATAGTTTGTGTTGGAAACTACATTTTCATATGCATTATTATTGATCTAAATAACACTAATCCTCATTCTATGATTTGAACTAAAAATCATTGAATATGGTAATAAAGAGGCTTTTTTCACGTTTTTCGTTTTGTGTGAATTTAAGTAAAAATATTCGAATTTACTAATATATCATTACTACGTCAAGTTTTCACACGATATGTAATTTGGCCTACTAATCTAAGATTTTCACATATTATTGCGTTTTTAAGCAAGTTTTCTTGCATTTTATTTTGTACTAAAAATCATCATATTTAGCAATATTTTGACGTTTATCATCATCTTTTCCATTATGTGATTTAAACCAAATATTAACGATTTAGACAAAATTTTTGCCGTTTTCAACGATTTTAAGAATTTTAGGGTTTATTTATTCCTTAAATATACGACATGTATGTTGCAAACACGTAATTGATTAAAAACTCACATTAAATGTAAACAGACAATGTAAACATTAGCAATAAAAATGATGGAACGTTTCTTGGCATATTCCTAGACAAGAGACTCAACTTCAGTACCCACATACAACACATAACTAAGAAAGTCTCTAAAACAGTTGGTATACTCTCCAAAATCAGATATTATGTTTCCTAACTCTGCTCTCATCTCTCTATATTATGCACTAATCTATCCCTATCTCAACTATGGTATCTGTGCATGGGGTTCAACCACTGCAAACCACCTCAAGTCCATCATCACCCAGCAAAAATCTGCTATCAAAATAATATCAAATTCTGCTTTCAGACAACACACAGCCCCCTTGTTTAACTTCCTAAACATGCTAAACATAATCTCACTCCACAAATTCTCTTGTGTCAACTACATTTACAAAACCCTGTTCTTAAATGCAAATCCTTGTCTGAAACTCTTCCTGGACAGATGTAATAAGACCCATTATCACCACACCAGAAATAAATATCTCTTTGATATCCGCAGAGTTAAACTTTATCTGTGTAAACACTCTATGCAAATAAAGGGACCCAGTTTATGGAACTCACTCCCTACTGAATTGAAAAGCTGTCCAACTTTTACATCATTCAAAATCAATACTAAAAGTACCTAATTTCATCTTCATAGTTTTTCACTTTTGCCTTAAAATTGCACTGTATCAATTGCTACCCAATCTCCCAACCTTTATGTTCCCATTTTGAACATCTTTACCATTGTGATCATTGCTGTTTTCTTATATGTGCTGCCAATCTGTTGTATGGTGTTTATAAATCTTGTTTATCTGTATCTTTTGCTACCCAGTCTCCCAATCTTTATGTACCCATTCTGAACTTCTTTACCATTGTGATCATTGCTGTCTTATATGTGCTGTCAATCTACTGTATGGTGTCTATTAATCTTGTTTAAATTACTAATCAAGCTGTCAATGTAATCAATCAGAGCTTTAATATAACAATGTGCTTTAATATACTTACTTATCTCTCCCATCTCATTTTTCTCTTGTAATGTATCTTTATCATTTATCAATTCTGATTGAAATTACCTACTTAAAATTATCTGCTAGATTAAGGACCTGCCCGAAACGCTGCGCGTACTAGTGGCTTTACAAGAATGTAAATACTGTTCTATCCAATGCATTCTTACAAACCCAATGTACCTTCTTGTATATAAATAAATAAATAAATAAATAAATAAATAAATAAATAAATAATAAATAAATAGATAAATACTTTATTTTCAATCATCAATTAGTACCTAGTTCAATTAGTGAATAAAATATTGATTAGGAGAGAAATCTTGTTTTTATTGTATGTTTCAACGTTTCAGCCGTACTAGAGCGCATCTTCTTTCAGTAATATAAACGGAAAATCACGAAAATTTTTGTTAATTTTAATGAAAACATATTGATTTTTAAAGTATTTTATTTTATAGTTTGTATTGGAAACAACATTTCCATATGCTTTATTAATGATCTAAAAACACTTTATGATTTAAACTAAAAATCCTCGAATATGGTAATAGAGATTTTTTCGCGTTTTTCGTATTGTGTGAATTCAAGTAAAAATATTCGAATTTACTCATTATTCGATACTACCTCAAGTTTTCACACGATATGTGATTTGGCTTACTAATCTCAGAATTTCGCTTAGTATTGTGTTTTTAAGCACGTTTTCTTGCATTTTGTTTAACTAAAAATTATTGAATTTAGCAATAGTTTGACGTTTATCATCATATTTTCAATTATGTGAATTAAACCAAATATCAACGATTTATGCAATATTTTGCAGTTTTTCAACCATTGTAAGAATTTTCAGTTTATTTGTTGTTAATTCGTCATATATACGATATATATGTTGCAAACACGAAATTGATTGGAAATTCACATTAAATACTTCATTTTCAATCATCAATAAGTTCCTAATTCAAATAGTGATTAAAATATTGATTAGGAGAGAAATCCTGTTTTTATTGCATATTTCAACGTTTCAGCCGGATTAGAGCGCATTTACTTGTACATCTTCTTTCGGTAATATAAGCGGAAAATCACGAAAATTGTAGTTAATATTTATGAAAACACATTGATTTTTTTAGTTTGTATTGATTTGCCTTATTAATGATCTAAAACACTATGATTTAAACTAAAAATCCCCGAATGTGGTATTAGGGACTTTTTTCACGTTTTTCGCATTGAGTGAATTTAGGTAAAAATATTGGAATTTACTAATATTTCGATACTACCTCAAGTTTTCACACGATATGTGATTTAGCCTACTAATCTCAGAATTTCGCTTATTATTGCGTTTTTAAACAAGTTTCTTGCATTTTGTTTTGAACTAAAAATAATCGAATTTAGCAATATTTTGACGTTAATCATCATCTTTTTCTTTATGGTTTTTAATCCAAATATTAACGATTTAGGGAAATTTTTGCCGGTTTAACGATTTTTAAGATTTTTCAGTTTATTGTTTTTCATTCCTTAAATATTCGATATGTATGTTGCAAACACGAAATTGATTGGAAATTCACATTAAATACTTATTTTCAATCATCAATAAGTTCCTAGTTCAAATAGTGAGTAAAATGTTGATTAGGAGAGAAATCCTGTTTTTTGCATATTTCAACGTTTCAGCCAGATTAGAGCGCATTTACTTGTATATCTTCTTTCGGTAATATAAACTGAATATCACGAAAATTTTAATGAAAACACATTGATTTTTATGGTTTGTATTGGAAACAACAATTTTATTTGCATTATTATTTATCTAAATAATACTAAACTGCACTCTATGATTTGAACAAAAAATCATAGAGGCTTAATATAAAATAGAGGCTTATCATAAAACCAATATAGAGGCCAATATATTCAATATTGAAACCAATATATTCACGTTTTTCATATTGTGTTAATTTAAGTAAAAATATTCGAATATACTAATATTTCATTACTTCCTCAAGTTTCACACGATATGTGATTTGGCTTCTAACCTCAGAATTTCGCATATTATTTTAAGCAAGTTTTCCTGCGTTTTGTTTTTTTAACTGAAATTCATCAAATATAGCAACATTTTGACGTTCATCTTTTTTTCCTTTAGTGATTTAAACTAAATATCATCGATTTAGGCAATATTTTCCCGTTTTTCAACGATTCTAAAAATTTTCAGTTTATTGTTATTTATTCCTTATATATATTTTGTTCACGTTTTTCGTATTGTGTGAATTTATGTAAAATCGTTTGAATTACCTAATATTTCGATACTTCCACAAGTTATCACTCGATATGTGATTTGGCCTACTAACCTCAGAATTTTGCCTATTATTGAGTTTTTAAACAAGTTTTCTTGCATTTTGTTTCGAACTAAAAATTATCAAATTTAGCAATATTTTGACGTTAATCATCGTCCTTTTTCTTTATGTGATTTACACCAAATATTAACGATTTAAGCAAAATTTTGCCGTTTTAACGATTTTAAGAATTTTCAGTTTATTGTCATTCATTCTTTAAATATACGATATGTATGTTGCAAATACGAAATTGATTGTTAATTCACATTAAATACTTTATTTTTAATCATCAATAAGTAATAAGTTCAAATAGTGAGTAAAATATTGATTAGGAGAGAAATCCTGTTTTTATTGCATTTATGAACGTTACAGCCGGATTAGAGCGCATTTACTTGTACTTATTCTTTCGGTAGTATAAACGGAAAATCACGAAAATTTTAGCTAATATTTATGAAAACACATTGATTTTTATAGTTTGTATTGGAAACAACAATTTTAAACGGTATTGGAATTTTTTTTTAGTTAATTTTAATGAAAACATATTGATTTTTATAGTGTAAATTGGAAACAACATTTCCACATGCTTTATTAATGATCTAAAAACACTTTATGATTTAAACTAGAGAGTCCTCGAATATGGTAATAGGCACTTTTTCACGTTTTTAGTATTGTGTGAATTTAAGTAAAAATATTCGAATTTACTAATATTTCGATACTACCTCAAGTTTTCACACGATATTTGGCCTACTAATCTCACAATTTCGCATATTATTGCGTTTTTAAGCAAGTTTACTTGCATTTTGTTTTGAACTAAAAATCATTATATTTAGCAATATTTTGACGTTTATCATTATCTTTTCCATTATGTGAATTAAACCAAACATCAACGATTTAGGCAATATATTGCCATTTTTCAACGATTTTAAGAATTTTCAGTTTATTGTTGTTAATTCCATATATATCGGATATGTATGTTGCAAACACGAAATTTATTGGAAATTCACATTAAATACTTTATTTTCAATCAAGCACTAGTACCTAGTTCAAATAGTGAGTAAAATATTGAATAGGAGAGACATCCGGTTTTTATTGCAAATTGGAACGTTTCAGCCAGATTAGAGCGCATTTACTCCTATATCTTCTTTCGGTAATATAAACTGAAAATCACGAAAATTTAGTTAATTTAAATGAAAACACATATATTTTTATATTTTGTGTTGGAAAGAACATTTTCATTTGCATTATTATTGATCTAAATAACACTAAACCTCATTCTATGATTTGAACTAAAAATTATTGAATATTTTAATAAAGAGGCTTTTTTCACGTTTTTCGTTTTGTGCGAATTTAAGTAAATATATTCGAATTTACTAATATATCATTACTACGTCAAGTTTTCACACTATATGTGATTTGGCCTACTAACCTCACAATTTCGCGTATTATTGCGTTTTTAAGCAAGTTTTCCTGCATTTTGTTGTTTGAACTAAAAATCATCAAATTTAGCAATATTTTGGTTACATTCAACACCTGTGGATCAAGCTCATTTTTTTGGAACAAAGAAAATCAAACAAAAATAAATTTTGCCTTATCAGAAAGAATTTATTTACACAAGTAAATACGTGTCTGGTGTTTGTAGACGTGAGTGTTTGTTCCAATTGTTCTTCATTCACTTTGACAGAATAATTATACTGTATTCACATTTATCATTGGCATGGATGATAAATGATTCGGCATTGATGTGACAAAAATATTATTATATATGAAAATGTAAATAAAATATTTACTCAACCAAACTTTAATCGCTATATATTTCGTGTGTTTTTGGTTATTGATCGTTATATAAAAACACGTTAGCATAATAATATTATTGTATGTGGCATAGTTAATTTTGATAAAAATAATTAATTTGGTCATCATAACACCAAATATAAATTTTCTTCTTGGTTTCTATGTAAAATATCGTAAAATAATATTGACCTGACATTTTGAGCGCTAATGAATGATCGTAAACTGATCGTGCTCTTGGTACAGGGCTGAGTTATCCCAGTAAATCAGTTATAACCACTAAAAAAATATTACAATGAAGTCAAGATCTAAATTAGAATCAAGCTGGATTTATGTATTATCTAATAGTATTTTATATTACTAATTATTACCTGCAAATCACTTATCATTTGCCTCTACAGCTTTAACTTATAGAAGTTTTGACATTTAACATTACTTATTTAAGTGAACGTACGACCTATTCTTGGATGTGCACTTGCAGGTCCATCATTGATAATGTTTAACACATCTGGTATTAGTTTAACACATCTAGTATTAATACTGCTGCGACTACTAACTCACACCACTCTCTAGGGGGTCCCTAGCTTGACTATCTTACACAGTAAATGGTCCATCATCACTAACTCTGTCAATGGTACTGGAGGTTTGTGAATCAGGCGAGTATCTTGCTTAGTCAGAACCTTAAAGATGGGTGACTATAAAGGGTCTTGTCTCTGTTCCATCTCAACTTCTGTGGCATCTAATGATGGATAATCTACATGAATTGCAGCTACTGAACCAGATAAAGCATCAACATCAACATTTGGTTTTCTTGGAATGAAAAATCGATCAACCCACCCCTACCTACCGACCCCAGACACAGCCTGTCCCCACCCCAACCCATGCCCGCATGCCCAACCCAGCCTCATCCCCTCCTCACCTATCCACCCCAGCCTCAACCCATCCCCACCTTGCCACAACCTATCCCTACCCAACCCCAACCCATTTACCCACTCCAGCCTGAACCCACCCCTACCAACCCACCCCAGCCACAGCCTATCCCCTCCCAATCCATGCTCGTATTTCCACCCCAGCCTCAACCCATCCCCACCTACCCACACCAGCCACAACCTATCCAAACCCAATCTTATCTCCCTCAACCTCTACTTGTATACACGCCCCCTCAACCCCTTCCCACCCACACGCCCTTCCCTCAACCCCAGGGAAAGTGACTGGGAGAATGGGGACCCACAAGAAGGTGCGTATACATGGAAAGCTAAACTCATGTAAGTGGCAACAAGGAACTTTCTGAGCCAACATGTCAGGAAACCCACGAGAATGAGAGGCAATGACGAACCAGCTAGACTCGACCTGATATTCACTTTGAATGAGTCATAAATAAGAGAAGTCAAATTTAAAGCCCCCACAGGAATGAGTGACCACAGTGTATTGACATATGGGTATCTAGAGGAGGCAGGGAAAAACCTATCCAAGGATAGGATCGGAAGGGAAAAGACTGAACCACCGAAGAGGAAAATATAATGAGATGAGGAACTTTCTAAGGGGAATACCATGGGGAAAACAGAACTCAGAGAGAAGAATGTACAGGATATGATGGACTATGTCACCCAGAAATGCCACGAAGCTGTACTATATTTATCCCAGTCCAGAAGGAAAAAAATGAAAAGTATCAGAAGAATCCATTGTTGAACCAGGAATGTAAGGTACCGAAGCATTTGAGTAAAAGAACATGGAGAAACTACAGGAGTAACAGAACACCAGAGAACAGGGAGAGATACCAGAAGGCACGAAATGAGTACCTCAGAGAGAGAAGAGAAGCGGAGAGACACTATGAAAATGACATCACAAGTAAAGCTAACATCCAACCAAAACTGCTCCACAGCCAAATCAGGAGAAAAACAGCGGTGAAGGAAAAAGTGATGAAACTGAGAAAAGTGGAAAATAGATACACAGGGAATGACAAGGAGGTGTGTGAAGAACTCAACACTCAACAATAGATTCCAAGAGGACTTCACAAAAGAACAAGGAGAAGCCCCTGTGCTAAATGAGGAGGACCTTGGTCCAACCAAGCAACCTTGGAGGATTTTGACCTCACCAGTGATTAGGTCAAAATGAATCTGTTGCAGCTGAATGTGACAAAGACTGTTGGGCCTGAAATAATCTCACCATGGATTCTAAATGAAGGTGCAGAAGCACTAAGTGTGCCACTCTCTACGATGTATAACAGGTCACTGGAAACAGGAGACCTACTGGAAAGCTGGAAGACAGCTAATGTAGTCCCAATATACGAAAAGGGTGACAGGCAAGAGACACTGAACTACAGGCTAGTTTCCCTAACTTGTATACCATGCAAGGTGATGAAGAATATTGTTAGGAAAAGTCTCGTAGATCATCTGGAGGAAAAAAAGCTTTGTAACACACCACTAACATGGGTTCAGAGATGGTAAATAGTGCCTCACAGGATTAATTTAATTGTAGGACCAAGCAACACAAATTAGGCTAGAAAGAGAAGGGTGGGCAGAATGCATTGTCTTGAACTGTCAGAAAGCCTTTGACACATTACCTCACAAAAGGCTATTACAAAAGTTAGAGTAACAAGTAGGAGTACAATAGAAGGTGCTCCATTGGATAAGGGAGTATCTAAGCAACAGGAAAAAACGAGTAACTGTGAGGGGAGGACACATCAGAGTGGCGAGATGTCCCCAGCAGGGTTCAACAGGACTCTGTACTTGGACCTATCCTTTCTCTGATATATGTAAACTATCTTCCAGAGGGTATAGACTCATTCTTCTCCATGTTTGCTGATGATGCAAAAATTATGAGAGAAACACGACAGATGATGATAGACAGAGACGATCTGGACAAGCTGGAGGAATGGTCTAGAAAATGGCTACTAAAGTTCAACTAAGGACAGTGTAAAGTACTGAAATTAGGGTAAGGAAGAAGAAGTCTGAACACAAGGTACCATCTAGGAGATGAAATCCTGCAAGTCAAAAAGAGAGAAAGATCTGGGGGGTTGATATCACACCGAACCAGTCCCCAAAGCCCCACATCAAGAGGATATCATCAGCGGCAAATGCTAGACTGGCCAACATAAGAACCGCCTTTAGAAACTTATGTAAGGGATCATTCGGCACCCTGTATACAACTTATGGCAGACCAATCCTGGAATATCCAGCTCCAACTTGGACTCCATACCTAGTTAAACACAAGACAAAGTTAGAAAAGATTCAGCGGTATGCCACCAGCCTTGTCCCGAAACTGAGAGGTATGAGCTACGAGGAAAGGCTAAAGGAGCTGAAACTCACGTCCCTGTAAGACAGAGGAGTAAGGGGAGACATGATATCCACCTACAAAATTATGAGGAGAATTGACAGGGTGGAGAAAGAGAAACTCTTCAGCACCGGTGGAACACGAACAAGGAGACACAGGTGGAAACTTAATACCCAAATAAGCCACAACGATATTAGAAAGAATATTTTCATTGTCAGAGTAGTTAACAAATAGAATGCACTAGGAAGTGATGTGGTGGAGGCAGACTCCATACACAGTTTCATATACAGCTATGATAGAGCCCAGTAGGCTCAGGAATCTATACACCATTTGATTGACAGTTGAGAGGCGGAACCAAAGAGCCAAAGCTCAGCCCCAGCAAGCACAACTAGGTAAGTACAACTAGGTGAGTACACACACACACACACACACACACACACACACACACACACACACACACACACACACACACACACACATTTAATAGGTGAGTACACACACACACAAAGGTGTGTGTGTGTGTGGCACTGAATTACAGGCCAGTGTCCTTAACTTGTATACCATGTGTGAAAATGTTCCAGGAGGTCTTTACAATAGAACAGGGAGAAGTCACGGTGCTAAGAGATGCAAATCTTCAAGGTCATCTGGTCAGCAAACCAGATGACCTTGAAAAGGTTCGAAATTACAAGAGATGAGGTCAAGAAGCACCTATTGGAGCTGGATGTGAGAAAAGCTGTTGGGCCGGACGGAATCTCACCATGGGTATTGAAAGAGTGTGCAGGAGCACTTTGCATGCCACTCTCCATAGTGTATAGTAAGTCACTGGAAACGGGAGACCTACCAGAAATATGGAAGACTTCTAATGTAGTACCAATATACAGAAGGGGTGACAGAGAAGAGGCACTGAACTACAGGCCAGTGTCCTTAACTTGTATACCATGCAAGGTGATGGAGAATGATTATGAGAAAAAACCTAGTAACACATCTGGAGAGAAGATACTTCGTGACAACCCATCAACATGGGTTCAGGGAGGGTAAATCTTGCCTTACAGGCTTGATGGAATTCTACGATCAGGTGACAAAGATTAAGCAAGGAAGAGAAGGATGGGCGGATTGCATTTTTTTGGACTGTTGGAAAGCCTTTGACACAGTACCCCATAAAAGGTTGATGCATAAGCTGGAGAAACAGGCAGGAGTAACTAGTAGGGCTCTCCAGTGGATAAGGGAGTACCTAAGCAATAGGAAGCAGAGAGTTACAGTGAGGGGTTAGATCTCAGAAAGGCGTGAATTCAACAGTGGAGTCCCACAGGGCTCTGTACTCGGACCTATTCTGTTTCTGATATATGTAAATGATCTCCCAGGGGGTATAGACTCATTTCTATCAATGTTTGCTGACGACGCCAAAATTATGAGAAGGATTAAGACAGAGGAGGACAGCTTGAGGCTTCAAGAAGACCTGGACAAGCTGCAGGAATGGTCGAACAAATGGTTGTTAGAGTTTAACCCAAGCAATGTAATGTAATGAAGATTGGGGTAGGAAGCAGGAGGCCAGATACAAGGTATCATCTGGGAGAGGAAATTCTTCAGGAGTCAGATAAAGAAAAAGACTTGGGGGTTGATATCACCCCAGACCTGTCTCCTGCAGCCCATAACAAGAGGATAACATCAGCAGCATATGCCAGGCTGGCCAACATACGTACGGTATTCAGAAACTTGTGTAAAGAATCATTCAGAACTTTGTATACCACATATGTCAGGCCAATCAGTAGAGTATGCAGCCCCAGCATGGAGTCCATATCTAGTGAAGGATAAGACTAAACTGGGAAAGGTTCAAAGGTTCGCCACCAGACTAGTACCCGAGCTGAGAGGCATGAGCTACGAGGAGAGACTACGGGAATTAAACCTCACTTCGCTGGAAGAAAGAAGAGTTAGGGGGGACATGATCACCACATTCAAGATTCTGAAGGGATTTCATAGGGTAGATAAGGACAGGCTATTTAACACAAGGGGGCACACGCACAAGGGAACACAGGTGGAAAACTGAGTGCCCAAATTAGGCACAGAGATATTAGAAAGAACTTTTTTAGTTTCAGAGTGGTTGACAAATGGAATGCATTAGGAAGTGATGTGGTGGAGGCTGACTCCATACACAGTTTCAAGTGTAGACTATGAAAGAGCCGAATAGGCTCAGGAATCTGTACACCTGTTGATTGACGGTTGAGAGGCGGGACCAAAGAGCCAGAGCTCAACCCCCACAAACACAACTACGTGAGTACAACTAGGTGAGTACACACACACACAGAATAGAAGCAGAGAAAAGTTTTGAAAATGATATAGCAAACAAAGCCAAGACCGAACCAAAGCTACTCCACAGTCACATCAGATGGAAAACAACAGTGAAAGAACAGATATTGAAACTTAGAACAGGCGAGGACAGGTATACAGAGAATGACAAAGAGGTGTGTGAAGAACTCAACAAGAGGTTCCAGGAGGTCTTCACAATAGAACAAGGTGAGGTCACTGTGCTAGGAGAAAGGGAGGTAAACCAGGTGGCCTTGGAAGAGTTCGAAATTACGAGAGAGGAGGTCAGGAGACACCTGCTGGATCTGGATGTTAGAAAGGCTGTTGGTCCAGACGGGATCTCACCATGGATACTGAGAGAGTGTGCAGAGGCACTTTGCTTGCTACTCTCCATAGTGTATAGTAAGTCACTGGAGACGGGAGACCTACCAGAAATATGGAAGACGGCGAATGTGGTCCCAATATACAAAAAGGGCGACAGGCAAGAGGCACTGAACTACAGGCCAGAGTTCTTAACTTGTATACCATGCAAGGTGATGGAGAAGATCGTGAGAAAAAACCTGGTAACACATCTGGAGAGAAGGGACTTCGTGACAAATCGCCAACATGGGTTCAGGGAGGGTAAAACTTGCCTTACAGGCTTGATAGAATTCGACGATCAGTTGACAAAGATTAAGCAAGAAAGAGAGGGCTGGGCGGACTGCATTTTCTTGGATTGTCGGAAAGCCTTTGACACAGTACCGCATAAGAGGCTGGTACATAAGCTGGAGAGACAGGCAGGTGTAGCTGGTAAGGTGCACCAGTGGATAAGGGAGTACCTAAGGCAATAGGAAGCAGAGAGTTACGGTCAGATCTCCGATTGGTGTGAAGTCACCAGTGGTGTCTCACAGGGCTCTGTACTCGGTCCTATCTTGTTTCTGATATATGTAAATGATCTTCCGGAGGGTATCGATTCATTTCTCTCAATGTTTGCAGACCATGCCAAAATTATGTGAAGGATTAAAACAGAAGAGGACTGTTTGAGGCTTCAAGAAGACCTAGACAAGCTGCAGGAAATGGGTCGAACAAATGGTTGTTAGAGTTTAAACCCAACCAAATGTAATGTAATGAAGATAGGCGTAGGGAGCAGGAGGCCAGATACAAGGTATCATCTGGGAGAGGAAATTCTTCAGGAGTCAGCAGAAAGAAAAAAGACTTGGGGGTTGATATCACGCCAGACCTGTCTCCTGCAGCACATATCAAGAGAATAACATCAGCGGCATATGCCAGGCTGGCCAACATACGAACGGCATTCAGAAACTTGTGTAAAGAATCATTCAGAACTTTGTATAACCACATATGTCAAGCCAATCCTGGAGTATGCAGCCCCAGCATGGAGTCCATATCTAGTCAAGGATAAACTAAACTGGAAAAGGTTCAAAGGTTTGCCACCAGACTAGTACCCGAGCTGAGAGGTATGAGCTACGAGGAGAGACTACGGGAATTAAACCTGACTTCGCTGGAAGACAGAAGAGTTAGGGGGGACATGACCACCACATTTAAGATTCTGAAGGGAATTGATAGGGTAGATAAAGACAGGCTATTTAACACAAGGGGCACACGCACAAGTGGACACAGGTGGAAACTGAATGCGCAAATGAGACACAGAGATATTAGAAAGAACTTTTTTAGTGTCAGAGTGGTTGACAAATGGAATGCATTAGGAAGTGATGTGGTGGAGGCTGACTCCATACACAGTTTCAAGTGTAGATATGATAGAGCCCAATAGGCTCAGGAATCTGTACATCTGTTGATTGACGGTTGAGAGGCGGGACCAAAGAGCCAGAGCTCAATCCTTGCAAACACAACTAGGTGAGTACAACTAGGTGAGTACACACAGACACACCCACACACACACACACACAGACACCCACACACATACCCATACACACACACACCCACACACACACACACACACACACACAGACACACACACACACACACACAGACACACACACACACACACACACACCCACACACACACACGCACACACACACACGCACACACACACACACACACACACACACACACACCCACACACACACACACACACATACACACACACACACACACACACACACACACACACACACACACACACACACACACACACACACACACACACACACACACACACACACACACACACACACACACACACACACACACACACACACCTGTTTTCTCCTGGAAACAGGAGACTTACCAGAAAGTTGGAAGACAGCTAACGTGGTCCCAATATACAAAAAGGGTGACAGGCAAGAGGCACTGAATTACAGGCCAGTTTCCTTAACTTGTATACCATGCAAGGTGCTGGAGAAGATCGTGAGGAAAAGGCTCGTAGAGCATCTGGAGGGAAATAACTTTGTAACGCACCACCAACATGGGTTCAGAGATGGTAAATCGTGCCTCACAGGTTTAATAGAATTTTATGACCAGGCAACGAAAATTATGCAGGAAAGAGAAGGGTGGGCCGACTGCATTTTCCTGGATTGCCAAAAAGCTTTTGACACAGTACCCCATAAAAGGCAGTTAAAAAAGTTGGAGCAACAGGCAGGAGTAAAAGGTGTTATGATCTCAGCCTGCAGGAGAAACGAGTCTCCCTCCTTGAGAGTTATTCGTCAAGCCTGACCTGATTAGAAGGTCTAGCAAATATTGAGGTGATAACGCATATGTAAAATAGTTGCTTGGATATGTATAACAGTTTGAGATTATGGGCAATGAAGAAGAAAACAGATAAATGACTGGCGAGGAGATGTGGACATTTTGCTGGAGGCGTGAGGCTCGCTTCCGGAGGACCTTGACCTCACTTGAGTGCCAGACATCGCAGGGGGAAGCCGCGCTCCGTTTGAGCTCCCGTCAGAAGGGAACCCCTAGTGAAATATCTCTAAGAGAAGAGAAGTGTGCAGACGTGCCAGCTGTGGAATTGAGCTGAGAACGTTGTGGTCTCAAGTCTTGGACGGTGAGGAGAGTTTAATAAGCTGCTCAGAGGCATTTTCGTGGGCTGTGTGGAGCGCCCTGACCAGACGCCGTCAGAGGGAAAGCGCCCTCGACCTTATAATCTGTGGTTAGAACGATAAACGCCAGTTCATAGTGATTGCTTGTAGTTGGTCGTGTGCCCAGCGACAGTAGCGATGTTTATTTATAAGTTAGACATGTTTTAATAAGGCAGAAGGCCTGAAATAAGAGAGTGGAGAGGGAGGAACACGGAGCGACGTCCATCCCCTCTGAGCGCTGGTGGGCGACTGAGGGAGCCTGGCTCCTGACGGAGGAAGACCCTCCCAGCGAGTGAGGACCGCCGCCAGGCGAGGTGGAGTATGGACCCGCCCAAAACGGGGGAGTCCACTCTCACTGTATATAGAGGACAGATAGAGGTTGGAGCCAAACATATTGTGTGATTATTTTTGTTCATGTGTTAAAGGCGAACATTTTATTGGAGTGTCGATGGGTTGCAGGTTTGTCTTTGGGGAAGAAGTTGCTGAGAACTTCGAAGCCAGCCTAGATGAAGTAATTGATGAGACTCCAAGGTAGTGGAGGCGAGGACCTCGAGCTGTGAGGAGAAACAGTGAAGAGGAGTGTCACGTGCTTCTGTAGAGGTGGAGAAGCACCATAGTTGCTCGAGGAAACTTCATGGTGTAGCAGCCAAGAGAGCTGTGGAGGAACCTAGCAGAAGGGTGAAGCACCGTAGTTGCTCAAAGAAACTTCATGATAGCAGCCTGGAGGAGCTGCAGAGGATCCTGGTAGTGAAGCCCGGAAGAACCTAAAGATATTAGGGTAGTGAACT
>NC_091160.1:13609976-13627734 GCF_040958095.1 Procambarus clarkii
AACAAATGGCTGTTAGAGTTTAATCCAAGCAAATGTAATGTAATGAAGATAGGGGTAGGAAGCAGGAGACCAGATCAACCCGTTCTCACACAAGACAGCACATATATGACTTAATGCTTAAAGTCAATATGTTGAATATGAATTAGTAAATATGTGATATATTCCCAGTACTTTTTTTACCAAGGCCCAAACTCTTCCTCACGTACCAATTTACGTCTCACAGTACCCGTCCGTCAACATAGATAGCAGAATATTCGTGATTGGTTCAATTATAAGGAAAATTGTAGTTTTCAGGTCCCACATGGGTTGTGAAATTTTCCTACTATTGTCCATGCTCTTAGAATATTACAGATCAGCTACTTCCTATTGAAGGCTCGTAGTTTTGTTGTGAGAAATATTAGTTGTTCTTAGTAAATTATAATAAGCACTATAAATTATTACATAGAATAACAGTCCTTCACCAATCAATATTATATACCATAGTTTGTGCTTTACAATTCTTTAAAGGATGTTTTGTAGGAACGCTAACAGAAAACGATGTTACATTTGATTGTCTATGGGGTAAACTACTGCAAACAGGACGGTATTTGTCTACTATACCAACTAATAGCTAGGATGGGTATATTGTCACCTACCGCCTGTTAGGTGGGAAAGGGGTTCAATACCACCCACAGGATGGGTATGAGGGTCACATCCACCCACAGGATGAGTATGGGGATCATATCCACCCACAGGAAGGGTATGGGGTCCAATACCACCCACAGGATGAGTATGGCGTCCACTACAACCCACAGGATGGGTATGGGGCTCCAACCACCCATAGAATGGGTATGGGGCTCCAACCACAAATAAAATGGGTATAGGGTCCAATAACACCCACTGGATGTGTATGGCGTCCATTGCCGCGCATCGAGCTCGAAAACCGCATTCATCTCAGAACCATGCCTATTTCACACAGATTCCTTAATAAACGTAAGAGTTTTATATGTCAAATAAAGATATAAATATAAGCTTCATTGTAAATACCTTACCATGGGCATATTTAAATTTAAAGCGAAGATACGTGTACTTTTATAATCGCCGAGCTTTGACCCCGGACAGATTGATCGACCGAGCAACTCTCTCAGAACAATGTTTATTTCACGTGAATTCGTTAATAAACACAAATGTTTTATATGTCTTAAGCAAGATAGAAATAAGAGCTTCATTTTAAATACATTACAATATACATATTTATAGCTCAAGTGAAGATACATATGTTTTTATAGTAGCACTCAGTAGCTCGTCGGGCATGGAGTGCAGACGCCTAAGCACTTGCCGATATATTGTATAATTAACAAAGATACGCTAATAAAGCCTAAAATCTTATATGCCTCCAGAAAGACCGAGATATGAACATTATTATGATTGCACCAAATGAAATATATCATGTTCGAGAACAAAGATATATCAATTTTAAATTAAGTTTCGACTCTTACTCGGGCGAGAGAGGGGGGACTCTCGCCCCATCTATTGGAGATTCTGTCCACTAAAGACCCAAAGCTACTCAAACCCTCCTAGCATTATTTAAGTAATGAAGTAATATGGTATACTTACTCACTATAATGTGGGTGCTGAATGCAGAACATGAGAAAACATATATTTACTCCAAACTAATATAATTTCATTATGAAATAAGTAAATAAGTAGCATCAAAGGAAGTCGACGGTCCAAGAGTCAATGTTGTGGAACGACTTATCCAAGATATATCATTGTTTGGTAAGTGTTTGTTGGCATATCCAGTTGTCGCACTTCTCTGCACAAATTATCACAAATTTAAATTATAATGTTAACAAGTAGAATACGTATTTTTAATAAAATCTAACATAACTAGCCAGAAAACATTTAACATTTATTAATTTTTTTTTTTTTTTTTTTTTTTTTTAGATATATACAAGAGTTGTTACATTCTTGTACAGCCACTAGTACGCGTAGCGTTTCGGGCAAGTCCTTAATCCTATGGTCCCTGGAATACGATCCCCTGCCGCGAAGAATCGTTTTTTCATCCAAGTACACATTTTACTGTTGCGTTAAACAGAGGCTACAGTTAAGGAATTGCGCCCAGTAAATCCTCCCCGGCCAGGATACGAACCCATGACATAGCGCTCGCGGAACGCCAGGCGAGTGTCTTACCACTACACCACGGAGACTGATATATATGTTTGGAAGTTAAATCGACTTCATAGGACAATAGTTTTGTTATATATACTCGTTATTCGTTGACATGCGTTCGCTACTTAAACTACCATGTACTGTACTTATATAAAATCTCCCATGTCTCTTCGCTCATCTCACCGAACCCTACATACTCTGTGATATATTGTTTAATTAATTGAGATTCACAAATAAAGCTTATAATTGTATCTGTTAACAAAAAGGCAGAGCTTAGTTTAGTTCAATTATTATGCACCGTATCCCATCCTATGAGCGATAGTGGAGTGTTACAGAGGCACATAATGGGCTCAGGGACTGAGCCCCACAATTCATATAGCCAAGCAAGTTATAATCTTGATAAGCTAGTTACAAAAGTCAATGCACATTGTCACATCAACAATGGGCTCGAGACCGACCACAAGTACAGTTTATAATTTAAGCAACTGACATATATGGAGGGGTAGTGTCACAATTAATATGTTTATCCTACACATAACCCCCTCTCCCCCATCCAATAGGCAGCGTTGGATAGGTTACAATCAAGTCGTTTTTTGCGTTTTATTCAGAGATTAGATCTTATTGGGTGAGGAAAGATATTCATATTTTAAAGAAGGCTTCTTGGCTGATGCTCTCCATTGATGGAAAATCTACAACCTTTTGAAAATCAATGTTAGTTTGATCTAGATATTGTAATTAACGCATTTACCTGGTGTTATTCTTCACCTATATCTTTTTCTGGTTAATCCCTATTTACATTATGCAGTTCAGGTTTCGTCGCCAGACTATAGTTTTTAGTTTAGTTAATTTATCACATAATGGATTCAGGGACTGAAAACAATTTATTTATCTAAGCAAGTTACAATCTTGAGGAGCTAGCCACAAAATTCATAACACATCGTCACATCAACAACATGGGTTCGAGATCGACCACAAGTACAGTTTCTAAATTAAGCAAATGCCACATGTGGAGAGCTAGTGTCACAATTGATATGTTTGTCCTGCACATTTCCACAGTAGTTTGCTTGGGTTCTTTAAATTATCTTAGATATCATTGAAGAGAACCTCCTAGATGCTATACTGTATATATGCTGCTAAGAAGTATAATTATCCTGAGAAATCGTGTAAATTATGTTGTACGAGTGCTTCCAGTTAAGTAACATAGTTCATTTGTGTGCGCGTGCTTCAAGAGGAAATGTTATCCACCCCCCCCCCCATTGTAAATATTTGTGGGTTTCAGACCATACGACCGCGGCTTACCCTCTCCTCGGTCGAGGGTAAGAACACCGGATGTATACCCAGTATTACAAGTAAACATTAGCAATAACAATTATGGAAAGTTCCTTCACCTATACATAGACAAGAGACTGAACTTCAGCACCCACATACAACACATAAGGGGATGCTCTGAGAGAGAGAGGGAGAGTAAAATTTTCCACTGAGGTCTGATTAAGTCCTTTTGGGGACCTTAATCATTAGGACGTCCAATGATTAACGCAAAGTGAAGCGTATTCAGATGGTATATTGACAACATTCAGCATATCTCATAATGACCTAGTAGTACTTGGTGCACAAATACCTTTTCCAAAGGAATCGCAAAACATAATTAAACACAACTGTACCGTACAGTGTTATATATTTATTTCAGTTTGAACAACTTTTAACATTAACATTCCAACATTCATTTTAGCAAGTTCTCTCAGAATGACGTGTGGGTTAGCAATGTCAAAGGCTGACTTAAGATCTAGGAAAGTGGTATATGACCTATCAGTATGCAGGGTGAGGAATGTGGTAATACAGTGATGTACACTCTTTCCATGCATAAAGCCATATATCTGGGGAGACAACATATTATTAATTTTGTAAAGGAGACGGTTGAGAACCATCCTCTCAAGACACTTATAGAGACAACTAGTGAGGGAGATTGGGCGAAAAGCACTCGGCTGGTGAGGTTTAGGAATGGGAATAATAACACTGTTTATCCATGACTTAGGAAGCTCCCCAGTTACATAGCTCATATTATGCAATTGAAGAAAGGTATTCCCTGGAACAAACAGAAGCATATGCAGTATGCCGTCAGTAACTCCATCCTCCCCGGGTGATGTAGCTTTGCCTTTATGTAGAGCAGAATCTAGTTTGTATTCAGTAAAAAGCATGTCACAGTCATCCTCTTGATGAAGCATGAAGTCAAGGAGCCTTGCCCTATCAGTATATCTATTATTTAATTCATTCTGTGAGGGTAGAGGAAGACTGTCAAAGCTGGAAGTCGTGGCCCAAGCATCAACAAGCTCATTTGCTCTGTGCAGAGGATTAGGGGTACGAGATCTCTGCAGCATTTTTCCCTTTGATCTTGTTGATATCCTTCCATGCCCGACTTAGTGAGAATTGAGACCACGGACAAAAGTTTCCCAGTCTGTCTACCTCAGCTCCACCATACGTTCCCTGGCCTTAGCCAGAGCCACTTGAAAGAGCCGAAGCATTTCAGCACTGCGGGTCCTTCTACAAGCTAGTCCAATTATTCTGGCAGTGCGTTTTAGTGTATGCAATTTAGAATCATTATAATAAGTATAAATGCTATGACCAGTGTAATTTGGGTTACGTGGCCTGGACGATGAATCAAGTGATTCTATAAACTGCTCGAGAGTACCTGTGAGCCCATTGTTAAAATCTTCAACTGATGAAGGCTCAGATGAACTGTACCAATCTGACACATGAGCAACAAGATTGTCTCGTTGATCGATGGGCACAGCCAGCCTCTTCCGCTTGAACACTCCACCGGGGAGGATAGAGCTGCCAATGTTTACAATGGCTAACATGGACAGATGATCAGACGCCATATCTGGCACTATTGACGAGGCGCACATGGTGTGGGAGACGTTGAAACCGAGACATAGACCAAGAATACCTCCGTAGATATTCGTCGGTTCAAGGTCACCCACAATCTGTGCATCATCGTGACTACCTAATAGTGACACCAGTTGGTTGCCGTTACGATTACTGAACTGCGAATTACCAATATTCCTATGCCTAGCGTTATAATCACCTATAATGATGGTAGGCACAGTCTGAATACAGATAGGAAGGTCAGTATAATTAAAGTTACAAGGAGTTGATTATTTAGTGCATAGTTGTTTTTCTCTTAAACTGGATGATAGAGGGGGAGTCTTTAACGTGATTGGGAATACATACATACATCCATACATACATGCATGCGTACATACATACATCCATCCATCCATACATACATACATACATACATACATACATACATGCATACATGCATGCATACATACATACATACATACATACATACATACATACATACATACATACATACATACATACATACATACATACATACATACATGCATACATACATACATACATACGTACAAGTCCAGTCAGCATATAAATATTTCGGGACAAAAATCCAATACAGTTTATATTGGTGAGACGCCACTGTGATGAGGAGTTTAAATATCACAGGAACTGTAGGTTAATGTGTGACATAGGTGAGGTTAGATGAGGCATCTACAAGCATCAGCTGGAGGCTGATGGAGTGTTGTGGAGGCTGGTGGTACTATGCCCAGATGTTGGAGGGTGAATTTGACTCTCCCACCCTCCCTCCATCCCCCCGCCCCCACATTGACCGCAGTACGTCTAAGGTTACTTTCCACTCTCGCTTACCAAGGGTATAACCCCCGCCCCCCCCCAACACACACACATGCATCAGATTCTTAACTTACAATATTTATGATTTACCAATTTATGTTACTACACTGACTCTCAATTTCACAATATTGTATAAACTTTGATGAATCGCTCGTCTATGGGTCATCCAATAATGTTAGCAGACTTCTAGTTGTTACCACTGCTAGGTTTAGGCTCGGCTACAAGTACCTCTGGGAGTTTGTAACATCTGATGATGTAGATTTGACTAAATGTAAACTCTGTCAGCAGAATTATTCGCATACTTTGCGTCATTATATAATGGAATGTGAAAAATCGCGGAATTTAAAGATAACAACATCAATAGTGTCCATGAAATGTGTAAGTACGTCATTCATAATGATGTGCTGCCCGAAATCTTAGCGAAGTATCCAAAATTTGCTTTCTGTAGGTAATGCATGCACATGACTGTAAAGCTGCCGCCCAGTTGGGTGGGTATGGAGCACATGACTGTAAAGCAGCCGCCTAGTTGGGTGGGTGTGGAGCACATGACTGTAAAGCTGCCGCCCAGTTGGGTGGGTGTGGAGCACATGACTGTAAAGCTGCCGCCCAGTTGGGTGGGTGTGGAGCAAGACTAGTAACTGTGCGACTCCTCATAAATGTAAAGTGCCTTGTATAGTGACTGTTGTGAGCCTCTTGTTGAATTACTTGTGACACAAAAGATTACTGATGTGTGTATTTGTGGGGGTGATTAAATATGTATGTTTATGTATATTTGTGTACGTATGAATATGTATGTATACATAAGTATATGTACATTAATAATTTTGTGACTAGCGTCAAAAGATTGTTATTTGCTTAGCTAAACGAACTAGAGGGTTCAGTTCCTGAACCGATTATGTGCCTCTGTAATCCTTTACACCACCGCCCACGGGATGTGTATTATGGGGTGCATAATAAAGAAAGAAAATGAATGGACCGAACCCTACAATTCATTTAGCTAAGCAAGTTACAATCTTGATGAGCTTGTTACAAAATTCACTATAAGTCGTCACATCATAAATGGGTTCGAGATGGACCACAAGTAGTGCATTACATAATTTATCAGTATTGTGCAGCCTGTGATCCCCGCCTGGCTGGATACTGATACCTAGGTAGTTTTCATGTGTCCGGACACCGGCGATAAGGTGGTATTATTTATTTAGCTTAAGAGATATATATTTTTTAAATGTTGTCACATTAACGGCTACATCTTCCTTTCTTCTGACATATAGATTTTTAAGATTAATTAAAATATATGGAAACTAATTATACAATTTATTGGCTGGTGTGCAGGGCTTCACACTCTCAGAGCTAGCCATCAAGTAACTATCAAAACGCATATATCTTCGTTTTCACTTCAGTTATATTTATGACAAAGGATTTTAAATGTAGCCTATATTTCTACCTTTCAGATGACATAAATACTTTCGTTAATTACAATATCTAGATCAAACTATCATTGATTTTCAAAAAGTTGTAGATTTTCCATCAATGGAGAGCATCAGCCAAGAAGCCTTCTTTAAAATATGAATATCCTTCCTCACCCAATAAGATCTAATCTCTGAATACAAAAAAAACCGACTTGATTGTAACCTATCCAACGCTGCCTATTGGATGGGGGAGAGGGGGTTATGTGTAGGATAAACATATTAATTGTGACACTAGCCCTCCATATATGTCAGTTGCTTAAATTATAAACTGTACTTGTGGTCGGTCTCGAGCCCATTGTTGATGTTACAATGTGCATTGACTTTTGTAACTAGCTTATCAAGATTATAACTTGCTTGGCTATATGAATTGTGGGGCTCAGTCCCTGAGCCCATTATGTGCCTCTGTAACACTCCACTATCGCTCATAAGATGGGTATGGGGTGCATAATAAATGAACTAAACTAAGCTCTGCCTTTTTGTTAACAGATACAATTATAAGCTTTATTTGTGAATCTCAATTAATTAAACAATATATCACAGAGCCTGTAGGGTTCGGTGAGATGAGCGAAGAGACATGGGAGATTTTATATAAGTACAGTACATGGTAGTTTAAGTAGCGAACGCATGTCAACGAATAACGAGTATATATAACAAAACTATTGTCCTATGAAGTCGATTTAACTTCCAAACATATATTTTTTAATAAATGTTAAATGTTTTCTGGCTAGTTATGTTAGATTTTATTAAAAATACGTATTCTACTTGTTAACATTATAATTTAAATTTGTGATAATTTGTGCAGAGAAGTGCGACAACTGGATATGCCAACAAACACTTACCAAACAACGATATATCTTGGATAAGTCGTTCCACAACATTGACGCTTGGACCGTCGACTTCCTTTGATGCTGCTTATTTACTTATTTCATAATGAAATTATATTAGTTTGGAGTAAATATATGTTTTCTCATGTTCTGCATTCAGCACCCACATTATAGTGAGTAAATATACCATATTACTTCATTACTTAAATAATGCTAGGAGGGTTTGAGTAGCTTTGGGTCTTTAGTGGACAGAATCTCCAATAGATGGGGCGAGAGTCGCCCCCTCTCTCGCCCGAGTAAGAGTCGAAACTTAATTTAAAATTGATATATCTTTGTTCTCGAACATGATATATTTCATTTGGTGCAATCATAATAATGTTCATATCTCGGTCTTTCTGGAGGCATATAAGATTTTAGGCTTTATTAGCGTATCTTTGTTAATTATACAATATATCGGCAAGTGCGTAGGCGTCTGCACTCCATGCCCGACGAGCTACTGAGCGCTACTATAAAATCATATGTATCTTCACTTGAGCTATAAATATGTATATTGTAATGTATTTAAAATGAAGCTCTTATTTCTATCTTGCTTAAGACATATAAAACATTTGTGTTTATTAACGAATTCACGTGAAATAAACATTGTTCTGAGAGAGTTGCTCGGTCGATCAATCTGTCCGGGGTCAAAGCTCGGCGATTATAAAAGTACACGTATCTTCGCTTTAAATTTAAATATGCCCATGGTAAGGTATTTAGAATGAAGCTTATATTTATATCTTTATTGTGACATATAAAACTCTTACGTTTATTAAGGAATCTGTGTGAAATAGGCATGGTTCTGAGATGAATGCTGCGGTTTTCGAGCTCGATGCGCGGCAATGGACGCCATACACATCCAGTGGGTGTTATTGGACCCTATACCCATTTTATTTGTGGTTGGAGCCCCATACCCATTCTATGGGTGGTTGGAGCCCCATACCCATCCTGTGGGTTGTAGTGGACGCCATACTCATCCTGTGGGTGGTATTGGACCCCATACCCTTCCTGTGGGTGTATGTGATCCCCATACTCATCCTGTGGGTGGATGTGACCCTCATACCCATCCTGTGGGTGGTATTGAACCCCTTTCCCACCTAACAATACAATACAATACAATTTTATTTAGGTAAAGTACATACATACAATAAATATTTACAAGGATTGTTTGACTTATAGGTAGAGCTAGTACATACAATGCCTAAAGCCACTATTACGCAAAGCGTTTCGGGCATAAAACAGGCGGTAGGTGACAATATACCCATCCTAGCTATTAGTTGGTATAGTAGACACAATACCGTCCTGTTTGCAGTAGTTTACCCCATAGACATTCAATTGTAACATCGTTTTCTGTTAGCGTTCCTACAAAACATCCTTTAAAGATTTGTAAAGCACAAACTATGGTATATAATATTGATTGGTGAAGGACTGTTATTCTATGTAATAATTTATAGTGCTTATTATAATTTACTAAGAACAACTAATATTTCTCACAACAAAACTACGAGCCTTCAATAGGAAGTAGCTGATCTGTAATATTCTAAGAGCATGGACAATAGTAGGAAAATTTCACAACCCATGTGGGACCGGAAAACTACAATTTTCCTTATAATTGAACCAATCACAAATATTCTGCTATCTATGTTGACGGACGGGTACTGTGAGACGTAAATTGGTACGTGAGGAAGAGTTTGGGCCTTGGTAAAAAAGTAACTGGGAATATATCACATATTTACTAATTCATATTCAACATATTGACTTTAAGCATTAAGTCATATATGTGCTGTCTTGTGTGAGAACGGGTTGGACCAGATACAAGGTATCACTTGGGAGATGAGATACTTCAAGAGTCCGAGAGAGAGAAAGACCTGGGGGTTGATATCACGCCAGACCTGTCCCCTGATGCTCATATCAAGAGGAAAACAGCAGCAGCATATGCCAGGTTGGCTAACATAAGAATGGCCTTTAGAAACTTGTGTAAGGAATCTTTCAGAACATTATATACCACATATGTCAGACCAATCTTGGAGTATGCAGCCCCAGCATGGAGTCCATATCTAGTCAAGCATAAGACTAAAATGGAAAAGGTTCAAAGGTTTGCCACCAGACTAGTACCCGAGCTGAGAGGCATGAGCTACGAGGAGAGACTACGGGAATTAAACCTCACTTCGTTGGAAGACAGAAGAGTTAGGGGGGACATGATCACCACATTCAGATCTCTCTCTCTCTCTCTCTCTCTCTCTCTCTCTCTCTCTCTCTCTCTCTCTCTCTCTCTCTCTCTCTCTCTCTCTCTCTCTCTCTCTCTCTCTCTCTCTCTCTCTCTCTCTCTCTCTCTCTCTCTCTCTCTCTCTCTCTCTCTCTCTCTCTCTCTCTCTCTCTCTCTCTCTCTCTCTCTCTCTCTCTCTCTCTCTCTCTCTCTCTCTCTCTCTCTCTCCTCTCTCTCTCTCTCTCTCTCTCTCTCTCTCTCTCTTGCTCTCTCTCTCTCTCTCTCTCTCTTGCTCTCTCTCTTGTCTCTCTCTTGCTCTCTCTCTTGCTCTCTCTCTCTCTTGCTCTCTCTCTCTCTTGCTCTCTCTCTCTCTTGCTCTCTCTCTCTTGCTCTCTCTCTCTCTTGCTCTCTCTCTCTCTCTCTGCTCTCTCTCTCTCTTGCTCTCTCTCTCTCTCTCTCTTTTGCTCTCTCTCTCTCTCTTGACAAGGGACAAAATGGCAGGAGGCCGCAATAGGGACAAGGAAAGCAGCCAGGGAGATCTAACGAAGATGCTAACCCCAGTTCCGGAGGAATTCAGGAGGTAAATGAATGAAATGAGGATTACAATTAACAATCTGCAAAGTGAGTTGACATCAGCAAGGGATCAAATCTCTCACAGAGAAAAATAAAGAGACCGAGCATCAGATTATCGTCCAAAGGGAAGGTGGGAATGTTACATTGGAAGGAAATGCCTCTGTACCCGATACATTTGCGGATATACGGAAAAAGAGCTCAGAAGCAATGGACACAGTGAGGAAGGTAGCGATGCAAGCGGCTACGTCACAGGAAGCAGCATGATGCACCACTCAACTGCTGGAGAGGAAAAGATCAGTGGTAGTTGTAGGCATCAAAGAACAGGAAGGATCCAACAGGCAAGAATGGAATGGCAAGGATAGAGAGGCAGTATATGGGCTACTGAAGGGGTTACAGATGGAAGGGGCTGTACATAACATAGAGAAGGTTTTCATGTTGGGCTGGTACAACAAGGACAGAAACCGACTTGTAAAGGTGGTGTTTACAAACGAAACCACGAAGGAGGACATTCTCGAAAGGAAGAGTCGTCTGCAGCATATGGAGGGATACAAAAAAGTATTCCTGCAGAAAGACAGGACGAAGGAGGAGACAGCCAGGGCAGCAGAGGCAAGGAGGAAGCGCAGGGAGAGAGGAGCAAACCAGGAAATCACAGCCCTCATCACAACAGTCCCAGAGACAAGAGGAGAACCCAAAACCAGCATCCCAGCAACACCAGAGGGGGGGGGGGGCAACACCACCACCCCCCTCTGCATAGAAACCCTCCCTTCCCCTCACCCTACCTGCCCCCACCCAACAATCCCTCCCACCCCACCCCATTCTGACCCTGACACCCCTTCCCCATTCCCATCATGTCCCCCCTCCCACCTTCTTCCCCCTGCCCCCCCTCCCCCTTCATCCCATACCCTCCCTATCCCTCTTCCCCCCTCACTGTGTATCCTCCATGTCCCCCCTACCTCCTTAACCCACACCCTACCTGTCCCCCCTTCCCTTAAACCCCCACCCCCCACCCTAAAATCCTCTGAGACCCTGCAAACTACCTCACAAATCCTCTCACCCACAGAACAGCTTCCCACACCAGCAGAATGCTCGCCAAGAAAGGGACATGAAAATAAACAGAAGAAAGTGAGCTTCAAGGCGATGTACACTAACATAGATGGGATTTCAAATAAAGCAAGTGAACTTAGAGAATGGGCACTAGAAGAAAACCCAGACATAATAGCACTAACAGAAACAAAGTTAACGAAAATCATAACAAACGCAGTGTTTCCACAGGGCTACTATGTAGTGAGGAAAGAGAGAGAAGGGAGTGGAAGAGGTGGTGTAGCTCTGCTACTAAGAGAAGGTTGGAGTTTCGAAGAGATGGTAATTCAGAACTGTGAAGGTTTCAGTGACTACATTTCAGGCACCATAGCAACTGGAGGACAGAAAATTATAATAGTAGTCATATATAACTCCCCACCAAATGACAGAAGACCCAGACAGGAATATGATAGAAACAACTTGGCCACAATCAATATAATAGAGAGAGCAGCTTCTGTGGCTAGCAGGAACGGACCCAGACTTCTTATCATGAGAGACTTCAACCATGGGAAGATAGATTGGGGGAACAGAGACCCACATGGAGGCCCAGACACATGGAGAGCTAAGCTGCTGGATGTGGCAACAAGAAACTTTCTAAGTCAACACGTCAAGGGACCAACAAGAATGAGAGGATGGGATGAACCAGCCTTGCTTGATCTGATATTTACCCTAAATGAGTCGGATATAAGGGAAGTTAAGTTGGAAGCCCCCTTGGGAATGAGTGATCATAGTGTATTGAGCTTTGAGTACCTGGTTGAGCTGGGAATTATCACCCCCAAAAAAGAACTGGGAACTAAAGGGCTGGCGTACCGAAAGGGAAACTATGAGGAAATGAATAAATTCCTATGGGATATACATTGGGACACAGAACTCGGAACCAAGTCCGTACAAGACATGATGGACTATGTCACCCAAAAATGTCAGGAGGCTGTAAGCAGGTTTGTCCCAGCCCGACAGGAAAAAACAAAGAAGCAAAGGAAGAATCCGTGGTTTAATAAGGAATGTATGAAAGCAAAGGAGCAGAACAAAAGGCCATGGAGGAACTTCCGTAATAACAGAACACCAGAAAGTAGAGAGAGATACCAGAGAACCAGGAACGAGTATGTCAGTGTGAGAAGAGCAGCTGAGAAAAGGTATGAAAATGATATAGCTAATAAAGCCAAGACCGAACCAAAGCTACTACACAGTCACATCAGGAGGAAGACAACAGTGAAGGAACAGGTGATGAAACTTAGGGTGGGCGAGGACAGGTACACAGAGAATGACAAAGAGGTGTGTGAAGAACTCAACAAAAGGTTCCAGGAGGTCTTTACAATAGAACAGGGAGATGTCGCGGCGCTAGAAGAGGTGGCAGCAAACCAGGTGACCTTGGATAGGTTCGAAATTACAAGAGATGAGGTCAAGAATCACCTATTGGAGCTGGATGTGAGAAAAGCTGTTGGGCCGGATGGAATCTCGCCATGGGTATTGAAAGAGTGTGCAGGAGCACTTTGCCTACCACTCTCCATAGTGTATAGTAGGTCACTGGAAACGGGGACCTACCAGAAATATGGAAGACTGCTAATGTAGTACCAGTAAACAAAAAGGGTGACAGACAAGAGGCACTGAACTACAGGCCAGTGTCGTTAACTTGTATACCATGCAAGGTAATGGAGAAGATTGTGAGAAAAAACCTAGTAACACATCTGGAGAGAAGAGACTTCGTGACAACCCATCAACATGGGTTCAGGGAGGGTAAATCTTGCCTTACAGAATTGATAGAATTCTACGATCAGGTGACAAAGATTAAACAATAAAGAGAAGGGTGGGCGGACTGCATTTTTTTGGACTGTCGGAAAGCCTTTGACACAGTACCCCATAAAAGGTTGATGCATAAGCTAGAGAAACAGGCAGGAGTAACTGGTAGGGCGCTCCAGTGGATAAGGGAGTACCTAAACAATAGGAAGCAGAGAGTTACAGTGAGGGGTGAGACCTCAGACTGGCGTGAAGTCACCAGTGGAGTCCCACAGGGCTCTGTACTTGGACCTATCCTGTTTCTGATATACGTAATTGATCTCCCAGAGGGTATAGACTCATTCCTCTCAATGTTTGCTGACGACGCCAAAATTATGAGAAGGATTAAGACAGAGGAGGACAGCTTGAGGCTTCAAGAAGACCTGGACAAGCTGCAGGAATGGTCGAACAAATGGCTGTTAGAGTTTAATCCAAGCAAATGTAATGTTGAAGATAGGGGTAGGAAGCAGGAGACCAGATCAACCCGTTCTCACACAAGACAGCACATATATGACTTAATGCTTAAAGTCAATATGTTGAATATGAATTAGTAAATATGTGATATATTCCCAGTACTTTTTTTACCAAGGCCCAAACTCTTCCTCACGTACCAATTTACGTCTCACAGTACCCGTCCGTCAACATAGATAGCAGAATATTCGTGATTGGTTCAATTATAAGGAAAATTGTAGTTTTCAGGTCCCACATGGGTTGTGAAATTTTCCTACTATTGTCCATGCTCTTAGAATATTACAGATCAGCTACTTCCTATTGAAGGCTCGTAGTTTTGTTGTGAGAAATATTAGTTGTTCTTAGTAAATTATAATAAGCACTATAAATTATTACATAGAATAACAGTCCTTCACCAATCAATATTATATACCATAGTTTGTGCTTTACAATTCTTTAAAGGATGTTTTGTAGGAACGCTAACAGAAAACGATGTTACATTTGATTGTCTATGGGGTAAACTACTGCAAACAGGACGGTATTTTGTCTACTATACCAACTAATAGCTAGGATGGGTATATTGTCACCTACCGCCTGTTAGGTGGGAAAGGGGTTCAATACCACCCACAGGATGGGTATGAGGGTCACATCCACCCACAGGATGAGTATGGGGATCATATCCACCCACAGGAAGGGTATGGGGTCCAATACCACCCACAGGATGAGTATGGCGTCCACTACAACCCACAGGATGGGTATGGGGCTCCAACCACCCATAGAATGGGTATGGGGCTCCAACCACAAATAAAATGGGTATAGGGTCCAATAACACCCACTGGATGTGTATGGCGTCCATTGCCGCGCATCGAGCTCGAAAACCGCAGCATTCATCTCAGAACCATGCCTATTTCACACAGATTCCTTAATAAACGTAAGAGTTTTATATGTCAAAATAAAGATATAAATATAAGCTTCATTGTAAATACCTTACCATGGGCATATTTAAATTTAAAGCGAAGATACGTGTACTTTTATAATCGCCGAGCTTTGACCCCGGACAGATTGATCGACCGAGCAACTCTCTCAGAACAATGTTTATTTCACGTGAATTCGTTAATAAACACAAATGTTTTATATGTCTTAAGCAAGATAGAAATAAGAGCTTCATTTTAAATACATTACAATATACATATTTATAGCTCAAGTGAAGATACATATGTTTTTATAGTAGCACTCAGTAGCTCGTCGGGCATGGAGTGCAGACGCCTAAGCACTTGCCGATATATTGTATAATTAACAAAGATACGCTAATAAAGCCTAAAATCTTATATGCCTCCAGAAAGACCGAGATATGAACATTATTATGATTGCACCAAATGAAATATATCATGTTCGAGAACAAAGATATATCAATTTTAAATTAAGTTTCGACTCTTACTCGGGCGAGAGAGAGGGGGGCGACTCTCGCCCCATCTATTGGAGATTCTGTCCACTAAAGACCCAAAGCTACTCAAACCCTCCTAGCATTATTTAAGTAATGAAGTAATATGGTATACTTACTCACTATAATGTGGGTGCTGAATGCAGAACATGAGAAAACATATATTTACTCCAAACTAATATAATTTCATTATGAAATAAGTAAATAAGTAGCATCAAAGGAAGTCGACGGTCCAAGAGTCAATGTTGTGGAACGACTTATCCAAGATATATCATTGTTTGGTAAGTGTTTGTTGGCATATCCAGTTGTCGCACTTCTCTGCACAAATTATCACAAATTTAAATTATAATGTTAACAAGTAGAATACGTATTTTTAATAAAATCTAACATAACTAGCCAGAAAACATTTAACATTTATTAATTTTTTTTTTTTTTTTTTTTTTTTTTGAGATATATACAAGAGTTGTTACATTCTTGTACAGCCACTAGTACGCGTAGCGTTTCGGGCAAGTCCTTAATCCTATGGTCCCTGGAATACGATCCCCTGCCGCGAAGAATCGTTTTTTCATCCAAGTACACATTTTACTGTTGCGTTAAACAGAGGCTACAGTTAAGGAATTGCGCCCAGTAAATCCTCCCCGGCCAGGATACGAACCCATGACATAGCGCTCGCGGAACGCCAGGCGAGTGTCTTACCACTACACCACGGAGACTGATATATATGTTTGGAAGTTAAATCGACTTCATAGGACAATAGTTTTGTTATATATACTCGTTATTCGTTGACATGCGTTCGCTACTTAAACTACCATGTACTGTACTTATATAAAATCTCCCATGTCTCTTCGCTCATCTCACCGAACCCTACATACTCTGTGATATATTGTTTAATTAATTGAGATTCACAAATAAAGCTTATAATTGTATCTGTTAACAAAAAGGCAGAGCTTAGTTTAGTTCAATTATTATGCACCGTATCCCCATCCTATGAGCGATAGTGGAGTGTTACAGAGGCACATAATGGGCTCAGGGACTGAGCCCCACAATTCATATAGCCAAGCAAGTTATAATCTTGATAAGCTAGTTACAAAAGTCAATGCACATTGTCACATCAACAATGGGCTCGAGACCGACCACAAGTACAGTTTATAATTTAAGCAACTGACATATATGGAGGGGTAGTGTCACAATTAATATGTTTATCCTACACATAACCCCCTCTCCCCCATCCAATAGGCAGCGTTGGATAGGTTACAATCAAGTCGTTTTTTGCGTTTTATTCAGAGATTAGATCTTATTGGGTGAGGAAAGATATTCATATTTTAAAGAAGGCTTCTTGGCTGATGCTCTCCATTGATGGAAAATCTACAACCTTTTGAAAATCAATGTTAGTTTGATCTAGATATTGTAATTAACGCATTTACCTGGTGTTATTCTTCACCTATATCTTTTTCTGGTTAATCCCTATTTACATTATGCAGTTCAGGTTTCGTCGCCAGACTATAGTTTTTAGTTTAGTTAATTTATCACATAATGGATTCAGGGACTGAAAACACAATTTATTTATCTAAGCAAGTTACAATCTTGAGGAGCTAGCCACAAAATTCATAACACATCGTCACATCAACAACATGGGTTCGAGATCGACCACAAGTACAGTTTCTAAATTAAGCAAATGCCACATGTGGAGAGCTAGTGTCACAATTGATATGTTTGTCCTGCACATTTCCACAGTAGTTTGCTTGGGTTCTTTAAATTATCTTAGATATCATTGAAGAGAACCTCCTAGATGCTATACTGTATATATGCTGCTAAGAAGTATAATTATCCTGAGAAATCGTGTAAATTATGTTGTACGAGTGCTTCCAGTTAAGTAACATAGTTCATTTGTGTGCGCGTGCTTCAAGAGGAAATGTTATCCACCCCCCCCCCATTGTAAATATTTGTGGGTTTCAGACCATACGACCGCGGCTTACCCTCTCCTCGGTCGAGGGTAAGAACACCGGATGTATACCCAGTATTACAAGTAAACATTAGCAATAAC